>NW_028324311.1:8816046-9116046 GCF_058129835.1 Hydra viridissima | reverse complement strand
TTTTGGCTCAATTTCCATACAAAACGTCGAAATTTGGGCCAAATGTGGCCAAATTCGAGGCTTTCACCGACTCCCATTGGATCCCTTGGCCCTATTTTGTTGTATCCTGTCAGGCTGAGCAAAAAAATGCCAAAGGGCATCAAGCAATTCAGTGGTAAGTACCGATTTTTGCGACAAATGCACAGAAATGCTTAGAATTTGCTTGTAATGTCAATTCTGTGATTATTTCGTCAAATTGGAGCCTTTCACCGAGATTTCTTGGAGCCTTTGGACATATTCTGTTGTAACCTATCAGGCTGAGCACGAAAATGACAAAGACAATCAACAGAGAGGCTGGCAAGTACCGGATTTGGCGACAAAACCCCGTTTTTGGCTCAATTTCCATACAAAACGTCGAAATTTGGGCCAAATGTGGCCAAATTCGAGGCTTTCACCGACTCCCATTGGATCCCTTGGCCCTATTTTGTTGTATCCTGTCAGGCTGAGCACGAAAATGACAAAGACAATCAACAGAGAGGCTGGCAAGTACCGGATTTGGCGACAAAACCCCGTTTTTGGCTCAATTTCCATACAAAACGTCGAAATTTGGGCCAAATGTGGCCAAATTCGAGGCTTTCACCGACTCCCATTGGATCCCTTGGCCCTATTTTGTTGTATCCTGTCAGGCTGAGCAAAAAAATGCCAAAGGGCATCAAGCAATTCAGTGGTAAGTACCGATTTTTGCGACAAATGCACAGAAATGCTTAGAATTTGCTTGTAATGTCAATTCTGTGATTATTTCGTCAAATTGGAGCCTTTCACCGAGATTTCTTGGAGCCTTTGGACATATTCTGTTGTAACCTATCAGGCTGAGCACGAAAATGACAAAGACAATCAACAGAGAGGCTGGCAAGTACCGGATTTGGCGACAAAACCCCGTTTTTGGCTCAATTTCCATACAAAACGTCGAAATTTGGGCCAAATGTGGCCAAATTCGAGGCTTTCACCGACTCCCATTGGATCCCTTGGCCCTATTTTGTTGTATCCTGTCAGGCTGAGCACGAAAATGACAAAGACAATCAACAGAGAGGCTGGCAAGTACCGGATTTGGCGACAAAACCCCGTTTTTGGCTCAATTTCCATACAAAACGTCGAAATTTGGGCCAAATGTGGCCAAATTCGAGGCTTTCACCGACTCCCATTGGATCCCTTGGCCCTATTTTGTTGTATCCTGTCAGGCTGAGCAAAAAAATGCCCAAGGGCATCAAGCAATTCAGTGGTAAGTACCGATTTTTGCGACAAATGCACAGAAATGCTTAGAATTTGCTTGTAATGTCAATTCTGTGATTATTTCGTCAAATTGGAGCCTTTCACCGAGATTTCTTGGAGCCTTTGGACATATTCTGTTGTAACCTATCAGGCTGAGCACGAAAATGACAAAGACAATCAACAGAGAGGCTGGCAAGTACCGGATTTGGCGACAAAACCCCGTTTTTGGCTCAATTTCCATACAAAACGTCTAAATTTGGGCCAAATGTGGCCAAATTCGAGGCTTTCACCGACTCCCATTGGATCCCTTGGCCCTATTTTGTTGTATCCTGTCAGGCTGAGCACGAAAATGACAAAGACAATCAACAGAGAGGCTGGCAAGTACCGGATTTGGCGACAAAACCCCGTTTTTGGCTCAATTTCCATACAAAACGTCGAAATTTGGGCCAAATGTGGCCAAATTCGAGGCTTTCACCGACTCCCATTGGATCCCTTGGCCCTATTTTGATGTATCCTGTCAGGCTGAGCAAAAAAATGCCCAAGGGCATCAAGCAATTCAGTGGTAAGTACCGATTTTTGCGACAAATGCACAGAAATGCTTAGAATTTGCTTGTAATGTCAATTCTGTGATTATTTCGTCAAATTAGAGCCTTTCACCGAGATTTCTTGGAGCCTTTGGACATATTCTGTTGTAACCTATCAGGCTGAGCACGAAAATGACAAAGACAATCAACAGAGAGGCTGGCAAGTACCGGATTTGGCGACAAAACCCCGTTTTTGGCTCAATTTCCATACAAAACGTCGAAATTTGGGCCAAATGTGGCCAAATTCGAGGCTTTCACCGACTCCCATTGGATCCCTTGGCCATATTTTGTTGTATCCTGTCAGGCTGAGCAAAAAAATGGCCAAGGGCATCAAGCAATTCAGTGGTAAGTACCGATTTTTGCGACAAATGCACAGAAATGCTTAGAATTTGCTTGTAATGTCAATTCTGTGATTATTTCGTCAAATTGGAGCCTTTCACCGAGATTTCTTGGAGCCTTTGGACATATTCTGTTGTAACCTATCAGGCTGAGCACGAAAATGACAAAGACAATCAACAGAGAGGCTGGCAAGTACCGGATTTGGCGACAAAACCCCGTTTTTGGCTCAATTTCCATACAAAACGTCAAAATTTGGGCCAAATGTGGCCAAATTCGAGACTTTCACCGACTCCTCTTGCATCCCTTGGCCCTATTTTGTTGTATCCTGTCAGGCTGAGCACGAAAATGACAAAGACAATCAACAGAGAGGCTGGCAAGTACCGGATTTGGCGACAAAACCCCGTTTTTGGCTCAATTTCCATACAAAACGTCGAAATTTGGGCCAAATGTGGCCAAATTCGAGGCTTTCACCGACTCCCATTGGATCCCTTGGCCATATTTTGTTGTATCCTGTCAGGCTGAGCAAAAAAATGGCCAAGGGCATCAAGCAATTCAGTGGTAAGTACCGATTTTTGCGACAAATGCACAGAAATGCTTAGAATTTGCTTGTAATGTCAATTCTGTGATTATTTCGTCAAATTGGAGCCTTTCACCGAGATTTCTTGGAGCCTTTGGACATATTCTGTTGTAACCTATCAGGCTGAGCACGAAAATGACAAAGACAATCAACAGAGAGGCTGGCAAGTACCGGATTTGGCGACAAAACCCCGTTTTTGGCTCAATTTCCATACAAAACGTCGAAATTTGGGCCAAATGTGGCCAAATTCGAGACTTTCACCGACTCCTCTTGCATCCCTTGGCCCTATTTTGTTGTATCCTGTCAGGCTGAGCACGAAAATGACAAAGACAATCAACAGAGAGGCTGGCAAGTACCGGATTTGGCGACAAAACCCCGTTTTTGGCTCAATTTCCATACAAAACGTCGAAATTTGGGCCAAATGTGGCCAAATTCGAGGCTTTCACCGACTCCCATTGGATCCCTTGGCCATATTTTGTTGTATCCTGTCAGGCTGAGCAAAAAAATGGCCAAGGGCATCAAGCAATTCAGTGGTAAGTACCGATTTTTGCGACAAATGCACAGAAATGCTTAGAATTTGCTTGTAATGTCAATTCTGTGATTATTTCGTCAAATTGGAGCCTTTCACCGAGATTTCTTGGAGCCTTTGGACATATTCTGTTGTAACCTATCAGGCTGAGCACGAAAATGACAAAGACAATCAACAGAGAGGCTGGCAAGTACCGGATTTGGCGACAAAACCCCGTTTTTGGCTCAATTTCCATACAAAACGTCGAAATTTGGGCCAAATGTGGCCAAATTCGAGGCTTTCACCGACTCCTCTTGCATCCCTTGGCCCTATTTTGTTGTATCCTGTCAGGCTGAGCACGAAAATGACAAAGACAATCAACAGAGAGACTGGCAAGTACCGGATTTGGCGACAAAACCCCTTTTTTGGCTCAATTTCCATACAAAACGTCGAAATTTGGGCCAAATATGGCCAAATTCGAGACTTTCACCGACTCCTCTTGCATCCCTTGGCCCTATTTTGTTGTATCCTGTCAGGCTGAGCACGAAAATGACAAAGACAATCAACAGAGAGGCTGGCAAGTACCGGATTTGGCGACAAAACCCCGTTTTTGGCTCAATTTCCATACAAAACGTCGAAATTTGGGCCAAATGTGGCCAAATTCGAGACTTTCACCGACTCCTCTTGCATCCCTTGGCCCTATTTTGTTGTATCCTGTCAGGCTGAGCACGAAAATGACAAAGACAATCAACAGAGAGGCTGGCAAGTACCGGATTTGGCGACAAAACCCCGTTTTTGGCTCAATTTCCATACAAAACGTCGAAATTTGGGCCAAATGTGGCCAAATTCGAGGCTTTCACCAACTCCCATTGGATCCCTTGGCCATATTTTGATATATCCTGTCAGGCTGAGCAAAAAAATGGCCAAGGGCATCAAGCAATTCAGTGGTAAGTACCGATTTTTGCGACAAATGCACAGAAATGCTTAGAATTTGCTTGTAATGTCAATTCTGTGATTATTTCGTCAAATTGGAGCCTTTCACCGAGATTTCTTGGAGCCTTTGGACATATTCTGTTGTAACCTATCAGGCTGAGCACGAAAATGACAAAGACAATCAACAGAGAGGCTGGCAAGTACCGGATTTGGCGACAAAACCCCGTTTTTGGCTCAATTTCCATACAAAACGTCGAAATTTGGGCCAAATGTGGCCAAATTCGAGACTTTCACCGACTCCTCTTGCATCCCTTGGCCCTATTTTGTTGTATCCTGTCAGGCTGAGCACGAAAATGACAAAGACAATCAACAGAGAGGCTGGCAAGTACCGGATTTGGCGACAAAACCCCGTTTTTGGCTCAATTTCCATACAAAACGTCGAAATTTGGGCCAAATGTGGCCAAATTCGAGGCTTTCACCGACTCCCATTGGATCCCTTGGCCATATTTTGTTGTATCCTGTCAGGCTGAGCAAAAAAATGGCCAAGGGCATCAAGCAATTCAGTGGTAAGTACCGATTTTTGCGACAAATGCACAGAAATGCTTAGAATTTGCTTGTAATGTCAATTCTGTGATTATTTCGTCAAATTGGAGCCTTTCACCGAGATTTCTTGGAGCCTTTGGACATATTCTGTTGTAACCTATCAGGCTGAGCACGAAAATGACAAAGACAATCAACAGAGAGGCTGGCAAGTACCGGATTTGGCGACAAAACCCCGTTTTTGGCTCAATTTCCATACAAAACGTCGAAATTTGGGCCAAATGTGGCCAAATTCGAGACTTTCACCGACTCCTCTTGCATCCCTTGGCCCTATTTTGTTGTATCCTGTCAGGCTGAGCACGAAAATGACAAAGACAATCAACAGAGAGGCTGGCAAGTACCGGATTTGGCGACAAAACCCCGTTTTTGGCTCAATTTCCATACAAAACGTCGAAATTTGGGCCAAATGTGGCCAAATTCGAGGCTTTCACCGACTCCCATTGGATCCCTTGGCCATATTTTGTTGTATCCTGTCAGGCTGAGCAAAAAAATGGCCAAGGGCATCAAGCAATTCAGTGGTAAGTACCGATTTTTGCGACAAATGCACAGAAATGCTTAGAATTTGCTTGTAATGTCAATTCTGTGATTATTTCGTCAAATTGGAGCCTTTCACCGAGATTTCTTGGAGCCTTTGGACATATTCTGTTGTAACCTATCAGGCTGAGCACGAAAATGACAAAGACAATCAACAGAGAGGCTGGCAAGTACCGGATTTGGCGACAAAACCCCGTTTTTGGCTCAATTTCCATACAAAACGTCGAAATTTGGGCCAAATGTGGCCAAATTCGAGACTTTCACCGACTCCTCTTGCATCCCTTGGCCCTATTTTGTTGTATCCTGTCAGGCTGAGCACGAAAATGACAAAGACAATCAACAGAGAGGCTGGCAAGTACCGGATTTGGCGACAAAACCCCGTTTTTGGCTCAATTTCCATACAAAACGTCGAAATTTGGGCCAAATGTGGCCAAATTCGACGCTTTCACCGACTCCCATTGGATCCCTTGGCCATATTTTGTTGTATCCTGTCAGGCTGAGCAAAAAAATGGCCAAGGGCATCAAGCAATTCAGTGGTAAGTACCGATTTTTGCGACAAATGCACAGAAATGCTTAGAATTTGCTTGTAATGTCAATTCTGTGATTATTTCGTCAAATTGGAGCCTTTCACCGAGATTTCTTGGAGCCTTTGGACATATTCTGTTGTAACCTATCAGGCTGAGCACGAAAATGACAAAGACAATCAACAGAGAGGCTGGCAAGTACCGGATTTGGCGACAAAACCCCGTTTTTGGCTCAATTTCCATACAAAACGTCGAAATTTGGGCCAAATGTGGCCAAATTCGAGACTTTCACCGACTCCTCTTGCATCCCTTGGCCCTATTTTGTTGTATCCTTTCAGGCTGAGCACGAAAATGACAAAGACAATCAACAGAGAGGCTGGCAAGTACCGGATTTGGCGACAAAACCCCGTTTTTGGCTCAATTTCCATACAAAACGTCGAAATTTGGGCCAAATGTGGCCAAATTCGAGGCTTTCACCGACTCCCATTGGATCCCTTGGCCATATTTTGTTGTATCCTGTCAGGCTGAGCAAAAAAATGGCCAAGGGCATCAAGCAATTCAGTGGTAAGTACCGATTTTTGCGACAAATGCACAGAAATGCTTAGAATTTGCTTGTAATGTCAATTCTGTGATTATTTCGTCAAATTGGAGCCTTTCACCGAGATTTCTTGTATCCCTTGGCCCTATTTTGTTGTATCCTGTCAGGCTGAGCACGAAAATGACAAAGACAATCAACAGAGAGACTGGCAAGTACCGGATTTGGCGACAAAACCCCGTTTTTGGCTCAATTTCCATACAAAACGTCGAAATTTGGGCCAAATGTGGCCAAATTCGAGACTTTCACCGACTCCTCTTGCATCCCTTGGCCCTATTTTGTTGTATCCTGTCAGGCTGAGCACGAAAATGACAAAGACAATCAACAGAGAGGCTGGCAAGTACCGGATTTGGCGACAAAACCCCGTTTTTGGCTCAATTTCCATACAAAACGTCGAAATTTGGGCCAAATGTGGCAAAATTCGAGACTTTCACCGACTCCTCTTGCATCCCTTGGCCCTATTTTGTTGTATCCTGTCAGGCTGAGCACGAAAATGACAAAGACAATCAACAGAGAGGCTGGCAAGTACCGGATTTGGCGACAAAACCCCGTTTTTGGCTCAATTTCCATACAAAACGTCGAAATTTGGGCCAAATGTGGCCAAATTCGAGGTTTTCACCAACTCCCATTGGATCCCTTGGCCATATTTTGTTGTATCCTGTCAGGCTGAGCAAAAAAATGGCCAAGGGCATCAAGCAATTCAGTGGTAAGTACCGATTTTTGCGACAAATGCACAGAAATGCTTAGAATTTGCTTGTAATGTCAATTCTGTGATTATTTCGTCAAATTGGAGCCTTTCACCGAGATTTCTTGTATCCCTTGGCCCTATTTTGTTGTAACCTATCAGGCTGAGCACGAAAATGACAAAGACAATCAACAGAGAGGCTGGCAAGTACCGGATTTGGCGACAAAACCCCGTTTTTGGCTCAATTTCCATACAAAACGTCGAAATTTGGGCCAAATGTGGCCAAATTCGAGACTTTCACCGACTCCTCTTGCATCCCTTGGCCCTATTTTGTTGTATCCTGTCAGGCTGAGCACGAAAATGACAAAGACAACCAACAGAGAGGCTGGCAAGTACCGGATTTGGCGACAAAACCCCGTTTTTGGCTCAATTTCCATACAAAACGTCGAAATTTGGGCCAAATGTGGCCAAATTCGAGGCTTTCACCGACTCCCATTGGATCCCTTGGCCATATTTTGTTGTATCCTGTCAGGCTGAGCAAAAAAATGGCCAAGGGCATCAAGCAATTCAGTGGTAAGTACCGATTTTTGCGACAAATGCACAGAAATGCTTAGAATTTGCTTGTAATGTCAATTCTGTGATTATTTCGTCAAATTGGAGCCTTTCACCGAGATTTCTTGGAGCCTTTGGACATATTCTGTTGTAACCTATCAGGCTGAGCACGAAAATGACAAAGACAATCAACAGAGAGGCTGGCAAGTACCGGATTTGGCGACAAAACCCCGTTTTTGGCTCAATTTCCATACAAAACGTCGAAATTTGGGCCAAATGTGGCCAAGTTCGAGACTTTCACCGACTCCTCTTGCATCCCTTGGCCCTATTTTGTTGTATCCTGTCAGGCTGAGCACGAAAATGACAAAGACAATCAACAGAGAGGCTGGCAAGTACCGGATTTGGCGACAAAACCCCGTTTTTGGCTCAATTTCCATACAAAACGTCGAAATTTGGGCCAAATGTGGCCAAATTCGACGCTTTCACCGACTCCCATTGGATCCCTTGGCCATATTTTGTTGTATCCTGTCAGGCTGAGCAAAAAAATGGCCAAGGGCATCAAGCAATTCAGTGGTAAGTACCGATTTTTGCGACAAATGCACAGAAATGCTTAGAATTTGCTTGTAATGTCAATTCTGTGATTATTTCGTCAAATTGGAGCCTTTCACCGAGATTTCTTGGAGCCTTTGGACATATTCTGTTGTAACCTATCAGGCTGAGCACGAAAATGACAAAGACAATCAACAGAGAGACTGGCAAGTACCGGATTTGGCGACAAAACCCCGTTTTTGGCTCAATTTCCATACAAAACGTCGAAATTTGGGCCAAATGTGGCCAAATTCGAGACTTTCACCGACTCCTCTTGCATCCCTTGGCCCTATTTTGTTGTATCCTGTCAGGCTGAGCACGAAAATGACAAAGACAATCAACAGAGAGGCTGGCAAGTACCGGATTTGGTGACAAAACCCCGTTTTTGGCTCAATTTCCATACAAAACGTCGAAATTTGGGCCAAATGTGGCCAAATTCGAGGCTTTCACCGACTCCCATTGGATCCCTTGGCCATATTTTGTTGTATCCTGTCAGGCTGAGCAAAAAAATGGCCAAGGGCATCAAGCAATTCAGTGGTAAGTACCGATTTTTGCGACAAATGCACAGAAATGCTTAGAATTTGCTTGTAATGTCAATTCTGTGATTATTTCGTCAAATTGGAGCCTTTCACCGAGATTTCTTGGAGCCTTTGGACATATTCTGTTGTAACCTATCAGGCTGAGCACGAAAATGACAAAGACAATCAACAGAGAGGCTGGCAAGTACCGGATTTGGCGACAAAACCCCGTTTTTGGCTCAATTTCCATACAAAACGTCGAAATTTGGGCCAAATGTGGCCAAATTCGAGACTTTCACCGAATCCTCTTGCATCCCTTGGCCCTATTTTGTTGTATCCTGTCAGGCTGAGCACGAAAATGACAAAGACAATCAACAGAGAGGCTGGCAAGTACCGGATTTGGCGACAAAACCCCGTTTTTGGCTCAATTTCCATACAAAACGTCGAAATTTGGGCCAAATGTGGCCAAATTCGAGGCTTTCACCGACTCCCATTGGATCCCTTGGCCATATTTTGTTGTATCCTGTCAGGCTGAGCAAAAAAATGGCCAAGGGCATCAAGCAATTCAGTGGTAAGTACCGATTTTTGCGACAAATGCACAGAAATGCTTAGAATTTGCTTGTAATGTCAATTCTGTGATTATTTCGTCAAATTGGAGCCTTTCACCGAGATTTCTTGGAGCCTTTGGACATATTCTGTTGTAACCTATCAGGCTGAGCACGAAAATGACAAAGACAATCAACAGAGAGGCTGGCAAGTACCGGATTTGGCGACAAAACCCCGTTTTTGGCTCAATTTCCATACAAAACGTCGAAATTTGGGCCAAATGTGGCCAAATTCGAGACTTTCACCGACTCCTCTTGCATCCCTTGGCCCTATTTTGTTGTATCCTGTCAGGCTGAGCACGAAAATGACAAAGACAATCAACAGAGAGGCTGGCAAGTACCGGATTTGGCGACAAAACCCCGTTTTTGGCTCAATTTCCATACAAAACGTCGAAATTTGGGCCAAATGTGGCCAAATTCGAGGCTTTCACCGACTCCCATTGGATCCCTTGGCCATATTTTGTTGTATCCTGTCAGGCTGAGCAAAAAAATGGCCAAGGGCATCAAGCAATTCAGTGGTAAGTACCGATTTTTGCGACAAATGCACAGAAATGCTTAGAATTTGCTTGTAATGTCAATTCTGTGATTATTTCGTCAAATTGGAGCCTTTCACCGAGATTTCTTGGAGCCTTTGGACATATTCTGTTGTAACCTATCAGGCTGAGCACGAAAATGACAAAGACAATCAACAGAGAGGCTGGCAAGTACCGGATTTGGCGACAAAACCCCGTTTTTGGCTCAATTTCCATACAAAACGTCGAAATTTGGGCCAAATGTGGCCAAATTCGAGACTTTCACCGACTCCTCTTGCATCCCTTGGCCCTATTTTGTTGTATCCTGTCAGGCTGAGCACGAAAATGACAAAGACAATCAACAGAGAGGCTGGCAAGTACCGGATTTGGCGACAAAACCCCGTTTTTGGCTCAATTTCCATACAAAACGTCGAAATTTGGGCCAAATGTGGCCAAATTCGAGGCTTTCACCGACTCCCATTGGATCCCTTGGCCATATTTTGTTGTATCCTGTCAGGCTGAGCAAAAAAATGGCCAAGGGCATCAAGCAATTCAGTGGTAAGTACCGATTTTTGCGACAAATGCACAGAAATGCTTAGAATTTGCTTGTAATGTCAATTCTGTGATTATTTCGTCAAATTGGAGCCTTTCACCGAGATTTCTTGGAGCCTTTGGACATATTCTGTTGTAACCTATCAGGCTGAGCACGAAAATGACAAAGACAATCAACAGAGAGGCTGGCAAGTACCGGATTTGGCGACAAAACCCCGTTTTTGGCTCAATTTCCATACAAAACGTCGAAATTTGGGCCAAATGTGGCCAAATTCGAGACTTTCACCGACTCCTCTTGCATCCCTTGGCCCTATTTTGTTGTATCCTGTCAGGCTGAGCACGAAAATGACAAAGACAATCAACAGAGAGGCTGGCAAGTACCGGATTTGGCGACAAAACCCCGTTTTTGGCTCAATTTCCATACAAAACGTCGAAATTTGGGCCAAATGTGGCCTAATTCGAGGCTTTCACCGACTCCCATTGGATCCCTTGGCCATATTTTGTTGTATCCTGTCAGGCTGAGCAAAAAAATGGCCAAGGGCATCAAGCAATTCAGTGGTAAGTACCGTTTTTTGCGACAAATGCACAGAAATGCTTAGAATTTGCTTGTAATGTCAATTCTGTGATTATTTCGTCAAATTGGAGCCTTTCACCGAGATTTCTTGGAGCCTTTGGACATATTCTGTTGTAACCTATCAGGCTGAGCACGAAAATGACAAAGACAATCAACAGAGAGGCTGGCAAGTACCGGATTTGGCGACAAAACCCCGTTTTTGGCTCAATTTCCATACAAAACGTCGAAATTTGGGCCAAATGTGGCCAAATTCGAGACTTTCACCGACTCCTCTTGCATCCCTTGGCCCTATTTTGTTGTATCCTGTCAGGCTGAGCACGAAAATGACAAAGACAATCAACAGAGAGGCTGGCAAGTACCGGATTTGGCGACAAAACCCCGTTTTTGGCTCAATTTCCATACAAAACGTCGAAATTTGGGCCAAATGTGGCCAAATTCGAGGCTTTCACCGACTCCCATTGGATCCCTTGGCCATATTTTGTTGTATCCTGTCAGGCTGAGCAAAAAAATGGCCAAGGGCATCAAGCAATTCAGTGGTAAGTACCGATTTTTGCGACAAATGCACAGAAATGCTTAGAATTTGCTTGTAATGTCAATTCTGTGATTATTTCGTCAAATTGGAGCCTTTCACCGAGATTTCTTGGAGCCTTTGGACATATTCTGTTGTAACCTATCAGGCTGAGCACGAAAATGACAAAGACAATCAACAGAGAGGCTGGCAAGTACCGGATTTGGCGACAAAACCCCGTTTTTGGCTCAATTTCCATACAAAACGTCGAAATTTGGGCCAAATGTGGCCAAATTCGAGACTTTCACCAACTCCTCTTGCATCCCTTGGCCCTATTTTGTTGTATCCTGTCAGGCTGAGCACGAAAATGACAAAGACAATCAACAGAGAGGCTGGCAAGTACCGGATTTGGCGACAAAACCCCGTTTTTGGCTCAATTTCCATACAAAACGTCGAAATTTGGGCCAAATGTGGCCAAATTCGAGGCTTTCACCGACTCCCATTGGATCCCTTGGCCATATTTTGTTGTATCCTGTCAGGCTGAGCAAAAAAATGGCCAAGGGCATCAAGCAATTCAGTGGTAAGTACCGATTTTTGCGACAAATGCACAGAAATGCTTAGAATTTGCTTGTAATGTCAATTCTGTGATTATTTCGTCAAATTGGAGCCTTTCACCGAGATTTCTTGGAGCCTTTGGACATATTCTGTTGTAACCTATCAGGCTGAGCACGAAAATGACAAAGACAATCAACAGAGAGGCTGGCAAGTACCGGATTTGGCGACAAAACCCCGTTTTTGGCTCAATTTCCATACAAAACGTCGAAATTTGGGCCAAATGTGGCCAAATTCGAGACTTTCACCGACTCCTCTTGCATCCCTTGGCCCTATTTTGTTGTATCCTTTCAGGCTGAGCACGAAAATGACAAAGACAATCAACAGAGAGGCTGGCAAGTACCGGATTTGGCGACAAAACCCCGTTTTTGGCTCAATTTCCATACAAAACGTCGAAATTTGGGCCAAATGTGGCCAAATTCGAGGCTTTCACCGACTCCCATTGGATCCCTTGGCCATATTTTATTGTATCCTGTCAGGCTGAGCAAAAAAATGGCCAAGGGCATCAAGCAATTCAGTGGTAAGTACCGATTTTTGCGACAAATGCACAGAAATGCTTAGAATTTGCTTGTAATGTCAATTCTGTGATTATTTCGTCAAATTGGAGCCTTTCACCGAGATTTCTTGGAGCCTTTGGACATATTCTGTTGTAACCTATCAGGCTGAGCACGAAAATGACAAAGACAATCAACAGAGAGGCTGGCAAGTACCGGATTTGGCGACAAAACCCCGTTTTTGGCTCAATTTCCATACAAAACGTCGAAATTTGGGCCAAATGTGGCCAAATTCGAGACTTTCACCGACTCCTCTTGCATCCCTTGGCCCTATTTTGTTGTATCCTGTCAGGCTGAGCACGAAAATGACAAAGACAATCAACAGAGAGGCTGGCAAGTACCGGATTTGGCGACAAAACCCCGTTTTTGGCTCAATTTCCATACAAAACGTCGAAATTTGGGCCAAATGTGGCCAAATTCGAGGCTTTCACCGACTCCCATTGGATCCCTTGGCCATATTTTGTTGTATCCTGTCAGGCTGAGCAAAAAAATGGCCAAGGGCATCAAGCAATTCAGTGGTAAGTACCGATTTTTGCGACAAATGCACAGAAATGCTTAGAATTTGCTTGTAATGTCAATTCTGTGATTATTTCGTCAAATTGGAGCCTTTCACCGAGATTTCTTGGAGCCTTTGGACATATTCTGTTGTAACCTATCAGGCTGAGCACGAAAATGACAAAGACAATCAACAGAGAGGCTGGCAAGTACCGGATTTGGCGACAAAACCCCGTTTTTGGCTCAATTTCCATACAAAACGTCGAAATTTGGGCCAAATGTGGCCAAATTCGAGACTTTCACCGACTCCTCTTGCATCCCTTGGCCCTATTTTGTTGTATCCTGTCAGGCTGAGCACGAAAATGACAAAGACAATCAACAGAGAGGCTGGCAAGTACCGGATTTGGCGACAAAACCCCGTTTTTGGCTCAATTTCCATACAAAACGTCGAAATTTGGGCCAAATGTGGCCAAATTCGAGGCTTTCACCGACTCCCATTGGATCCCTTGGCCATATTTTGTTGTATCCTGTCAGGCTGAGCAAAAAAATGGCCAAGGGCATCAAGCAATTCAGTGGTAAGTACCGATTTTTGCGACAAATGCACAGAAATGCTTAGAATTTGCTTGTAATGTCAATTCTGTGATTATTTCGTCAAATTGGAGCCTTTCACCAAGATTTCTTGCATCCCTTGGCCCTATTTTGTTGTATCCTGTCAGGCTGAGCACGAAAATGACAAAGACAATCAACAGAGAGACTGGCAAGTACCGGATTTGGCGACAAAACCCCGTTTTTGGCTCAATTTCCATACAAAACGTCGAAATTTGGGCCAAATGTGGCCAAATTCGAGACTTTCACCGACTCCTCTTGCATCCCTTGGCCCTATTTTGTTGTATCCTGTCAGGCTGAGCACGAAAATGACAAAGACAATCAACAGAGAGGCTGGCAAGTACCGGATTTGGCGACAAAACCCCGTTTTTGGCTCAATTTCCATACAAAACGTCGAAATTTGGGCCAAATGTGGCCAAATTCGAGACTTTCACCGACTCCTCTTGCATCCCTTGGCCCTATTTTGTTGTATCCTGTCAGGCTGAGCACGAAAAGGACAAAGACAATCAACAGAGAGGCTGGCAAGTACCGGATTTGGCGACAAAACCCCGTTTTTGGCTCAATTTCCATACAAAACGTCGAAATTTGGGCCAAATGTGGCCAAATTCGAGGCTTTCACCGACTCCCATTGGATCCCTTGGCCATATTTTGTTGTATCCTGTCAGGCTGAGCAAAAAAATGGCCAAGGGCATCAAGCAATTCAGTGGTAAGTACCGATTTTTGCGACAAATGCACAGAAATGCTTAGAATTTGCTTGTAATGTCAATTCTGTGATTATTTCGTCAAATTGGAGCCTTTCACCGAGATTTCTTGGAGCCTTTGGACATATTCTGTTGTAACCTATCAGGCTGAGCACGAAAATGACAAAGACAATCAACAGAGAGGCTGGCAAGTACCGGATTTGGCGACAAAACCCCGTTTTTGGCTCAATTTCCATACAAAACGTCGAAATTTGGGCCAAATGTGGCCAAATTCGAGACTTTCACCGACTCCTCTTGCATCCCTTGGCCCTATTTTGTTGTATCCTGTCAGGCTGAGCACGAAAATGACAAAGACAATCAACAGAGAGGCTGGCAAGTACCGGATTTGGCGACAAAACCCCGTTTTTGGCTCAATTTCCATACAAAACGTCGAAATTTGGGCCAAATGTGGCCAAATTCGAGACTTTCACCGACTCCTCTTGCATCCCTTGGCCCTATTTTGTTGTATCCTGTCAGGCTGAGCACGAAAATGACAAAGACAATCAACAGAGAGGCTGGCAAGTACCGGATTTGGCGACAAAACCCCGTTTTTGGCTCAATTTCCATACAAAACGTCGAAATTTGGGCCAAATGTGGCCAAATTCGAGGCTTTCACCGACTCCCATTGGATCCCTTGGCCATATTTTGTTGTATCCTGTCAGGCTGAGCAAAAAAATGGCCAAGGGCATCAAGCAATTCAATGGTAAGTACCGATTTTTGCGACAAATGCACAGAAATGCTTAGAATTTGCTTGTAATGTCAATTCTGTGATTATTTCGTCAAATTGGAGCCTTTCACCGAGATTTCTTGGAGCCTTTGGACATATTCTGTTGTAACCTATCAGGCTGAGCACGAAAATGACAAAGACAATCAACAGAGAGGCTGGCAAGTACCGGATTTGGCGACAAAACCCCGTTTTTGGCTCAATTTCCATACAAAACGTCGAAATTTGGGCCAAATGTGGCCAAATTCGAGACTTTCACCGACTCCTCTTGCATCCCTTGGCCCTATTTTGTTGTATCCTGTCAGGCTGAGCACGAAAATGACAAAGACAATCAACAGAGAGGCTGGCAAGTACCGGATTTGGCGACAAAACCCCGTTTTTGGCTCAATTTCCATACAAAACGTCGAAATTTGGGCCAAATGTGGCCAAATTCGAGACTTTCACCGACTCCTCTTGCATCCCTTGGCCCTATTTTGTTGTATCCTGTCAGGCTGAGCACGAAAATGACAAAGACAATCAACAGAGAGGCTGGCAAGTACCGGATTTGGCGACAAAACCCCGTTTTTGGCTCAATTTCCATACAAAACGTCGAAATTTGGGCCAAATGTGGCCAAATTCGAGGCTTTCACCGACTCCCATTGGATCCCTTGGCCATATTTTGTTGTATCCTGTCAGGCTGAGCAAAAAAATGGCCAAGGGCATCAACCAATTCAGTGGTAAGTACCGATTTTTGCGACAAATGCACAGAAGTGCTTAGAATTTGCTTGTAATGTCAATTCTGTGATTATTTCGTCAAATTGGAGCCTTTCACCGAGATTTCTTGGAGCCTTTGGACATATTCTGTTGTAACCTATCAAGCTGAGCACGAAAATGACAAAGACAATCAACAGAGAGGCTGGCAAGTACCGGATTTGGCGACAAAACCCCGTTTTTGGCTCAATTTCCATACAAAACGTCGAAATTTGGGCCAAATGTGGCCAAATTCGAGACTTTCACCGACTCCTCTTGCATCCCTTGGCCCTATTTTGTTGTATCCTTTCAGGCTGAGCACGAAAATGACAAAGACAATCAACAGAGAGGCTGGCAAGTACCGGATTTGGCGACAAAACCCCGTTTTTGGCTCAATTTCCATACAAAACGTCGAAATTTGGGCCAAATGTGGCCAAATTCGAGACTTTCACCGACTCCTCTTGCATCCCTTGGCCCTATTTTGTTGTATCCTGTCAGGCTGAGCACGAAAATGACAAAGACAATCAACAGAGAGGCTGGCAAGTACCGGATTTGGCGACAAAACCCCGTTTTTGGCTCAATTTCCATACAAAACGTCGAAATTTGGGCCAAATGTGGCCAAATTCGAGGCTTTCACCGACTCCCATTGGATCCCTTGGCCATATTTTGTTGTATCCTGTCAGGCTGAGCAAAAAAATGGCCAAGGGCATCAAGCAATTCAGTGGTAAGTACCGATTTTTGCGACAAATGCACAGAAATGCTTAGAATTTGCTTGTAATGTCAATTCTGTGATTATTTCGTCAAATTGAAGCCTTTCACCGAGATTTCTTGCATCCCTTGGCCCTATTTAGTTGTATCCTGTCAGGCTGAGCACGAAAATGACAAAGACAATCAACAGAGAGACTGGCAAGTACCGGTTTTGGCGACAAAACCCCGTTTTTGGCTCAATTTCCATACAAAACGTCGAAATTTGGGCCAAATGTGGCCAAATTCGAGACTTTCACCGACTCCTCCTGCATCCCTTGGCCCTATTTTGTTGTATCCTGTCAGGCTGAGCACGAAAATGACAAAGACAATTAAACAGAGAGGCTGGCAAGTACCGAATTTAGCGACAAAACCCCGTTTTTGGCTCAATTTCCATACAAAACGTCGAAATTTGGGCCAAATGTGGCCAAATTCGAGACTTTCACCGACTCCTCTTGCATCCCTTGGCCCTATTTTGTTGTATCCTGTCAGGCTGAGCACGAAAATGACAAAGACAATCAACAGAGAGGCTGGCAAGTACCGGATTTGGCGACAAAACCCCGTTTTTGGCTCAATTTCCATACAAAACGTCGAAATTTGGGCCAAATGTGGCCAAATTCGAGACTTTCACCGACTCCTCTTGCATCCCTTGGCCCTATTTTGTTGTATCCTGTCAGGCTGAGCACGAAAATGACAAAGACAATCAACAGAGAGGCTGGCAAGTACCGGATTTGGCGACAAAACCCCGTTTTTGGCTCAATTTCCATACAAAACGTCGAAATTTGGGCCAAATGTGGCCAAATTCGAGGCTTTCACCGACTCCCATTGGATTCCTTGGCCATATTTTGTTGTATTTTGTCAGGCTGAGCAAAAAAATGGCCAAGGGCATCAAGCAATTCAGTGGTAAGTACCGATTTTTGCGACAAATGCACAGAAATGCTTAGAATTTGCTTGTAATGTCAATTCTGTGATTATTTCGTCAAATTGGAGCCTTTCACCGAGATTTCTTGGAGCCTTTGGACATATTCTGTTGTAACCTATCAGGCTGAGCACGAAAATGACAAAGACAATCAACAGAGAGGCTGGCAAGTACCGGATTTGGCGACAAAACCCCGTTTTTGGCTCAATTTCCATACAAAACGTCGAAATTTGGGCCAAATGTGGCCAAATTCGAGACTTTCACCGACTCCTCTTGCATCCCTTGGCCCTATTTTGTTGTATCCTGTCAGGCTGAGCACGAAAATGACAAAGACAATCAACAGAGAGGCAGGCAAGTACCGGATTTGGCGACAAAACCCCGTTTTTGGCTCAATTTCCATACAAAACGTCGAAATTTGGGCCAAATGTGGCCAAATTCGAGACTTTCACCGATTCCTCTTGCATCCCTTGGCCCTATTTTGTTGTATCCTGTCAGGCTGAGCACGAAAATGACAAAGACAATCAACAGAGAGGCTGGCAAGTACCAGATTTGGCGACAAAACCCCGTTTTTGGCTCAATTTCCATACAAAACGTCGAAATTTGGGCCAAATGTGGCCAAATTCGAGGCTTTCACCGACTCCCATTGGATCCCTTGGCCATATTTTGTTGTATCCTGTCAGGCTGAGCAAAAAAATGGCCAAGGGCATCAAGCAATTCAGTGGTAAGTACCGATTTTTGCGACAAATGCACAGAAATGCTTAGAATTTGCTTGTAATGTCAATTCTGTGATTATTTCGTCAAATTGGAGCCTTTCACCGAGATTTCTTGGAGCCTTTGGACATATTCTGTTGTAACCTATCAGGCTGAGCACGAAAATGACAAAGACAATCAACAGAGAGGCTGGCAAGTACCGGATTTGGCGACAAAACCCCGTTTTTGGCTCAATTTCCATACAAAACGTCGAAATTTGGGCCAAATGTGGCCAAATTCGAGGCTTTCACCGACTCCCATTGGATCCCTTGGCCCTATTTTGTTGTATCCTGTCAGGCTGAGCACGAAAATGACAAAGACAATCAACAGAGAGGCTGGCAAGTACCGGATTTGGCGACAAAACCCCGTTTTTGGCTCAATTTCCATACAAAACGTCGAAATTTGGGCCAAATGTGGCCAAATTCGAGGCTTTCACCGACTCCCATTGGATCCCTTGGCCCTATTTTGTTGTATCCTGTCAGGCTGAGCAAAAAAATGCCAAAGGGCATCAAGCAATTCAGTGGTAAGTACCGATTTTTGCGACAAATGCACAGAAATGCTTAGAATTTGCTTGTAATGTCAATTCTGTGATTATTTCGTCAAATTGGAGCCTTTCACCGAGATTTCTTGGAGCCTTTGGACATATTCTGTTGTAACCTATCAGGCTGAGCACGAAAATGACAAAGACAATCAACAGAGAGGCTGGCAAGTACCGGATTTGGCGACAAAACCCCGTTTTTGGCTCAATTTCCATACAAAACGTCGAAATTTGGGCCAAATGTGGCCAAATTCGAGGCTTTCACCGACTCCCATTGGATCCCTTGGCCCTATTTTGTTGTATCCTGTCAGGCTGAGCACGAAAATGACAAAGACAATCAACAGAGAGGCTGGCAAGTACCGGATTTGGCGACAAAACCCCGTTTTTGGCTCAATTTCCATACAAAACGTCGAAATTTGGGCCAAATGTGGCCAAATTCGAGGCTTTCACCGACTCCCATTGGATCCCTTGGCCCTATTTTGTTGTATCCTGTCAGGCTGAGCAAAAAAATGGCCAAGGGCATCAAGCAATTCAGTGGTAAGTACCGATTTTTGCGACAAATGCACAGAAATGCTTAGAATTTGCTTGTAATGTCAATTCTGTGATTATTTCGTCAAATTGGAGCCTTTCACCGAGATTTCTTGGAGCCTTTGGACATATTCTGTTGTAACCTATCAGGCTGAGCACGAAAATGACAAAGACAATCAACAGAGAGGCTGGCAAGTACCGGATTTGGCGACAAAACTCCGTTTTTGGCTCAATTTCCATACAAAACGTCGAAATTTGGGCCAAATGTGGCCAAATTCGAGACTTTCACCGACTCCTCTTGCATCCCTTGGCCCTATTTTGTTGTATCCTTTCAGGCTGAGCACGAAAATGACAAAGACAATCAACAGAGAGGCTGGCAAGTACCGGATTTGGCGACAAAACCCCGTTTTTGGCTCAATTTCCATACAAAACGTCGAAATTTGGGCCAAATGTGGCCAAATTCGAGGCTTTCACCGACTCCCATTGGATCCCTTGGCCATATTTTGTTGTATCCTGTCAGGCTGAGCAAAAAAATGGCCAAGGGCATCAAGCAATTCAGTGGTAAGTACCGATTTTTGCGACAAATGCACAGTAATGCTTAGAATTTGCTTGTAATGTCAATTCTGTGATTATTTCGTCAAATTGGAGCCTTTCACCGAGATTTCTTGGAGCCTTTGGACATATTCTGTTGTAACCTATCAGGCTGAGCACGAAAATGACAAAGACAATCAACAGAGAGACTGGCAAGTACCGGATTTGGCGACAAAACCCCGTTTTTGGCTCAATTTCCATACAAAACGTCGAAATTTGGGCCAAATGTGGCCAAATTCGAGGCTTTCACCGACTCCTCTTGCATCCCTTGGCCCTATTTTGTTGTATCCTGTCAGGCTGAGCACGAAAATGACAAAGACAATCAACAGAGAGGCTGGCAAGTACCGGATTTGGCGACAAAACCCCGTTTTTGGCTCAATTTCCATACAAAACGTCGAAATTTGGGCCAAATGTGGCCAAATTCGAGACTTTCACCGACTCCTCTTGCATCCCTTGGCCCTATTTTGTTGTATCCTGTCAGGCTGAGCACGAAAATGACAAAGACAATCAACAGAGAGGCTGGCAAGTACCGGATTTGGCGACAAAACCCCGTTTTTGGCTCAATTTCCATACAAAACGTCGAAATTTGGGCCAAATGTGGCCAAATTCGAGGCTTTCACCGACTCCCATTGGATCCCTTGGCCATATTTTGTTGTATCCTGTCAGGCTGAGCAAAAAAATGGCCAAGGGCATCAAGCAATTCAGTGGTAAGTACCGATTTTTGCGACAAATGCACAGAAATGCTTAGAATTTGCTTGTAATGTCAATTCTGTGATTATTTCGTCAAATTGGAGCCTTTCACCGAGATTTCTTGGAGCCTTTGGACATATTCTGTTGTAACCTATCAGGCTGAGCACGAAAATGACAAAGACAATCAACAGAGAGGCTGGCAAGTACCGGATTTGGCGACAAAACCCCGTTTTTGGCTCAATTTCCATACAAAACGTCGAAATTTGGGCCAAATGTGGCCAAATTCGAGACTTTCACCAACTCCTCTTGCATCCCTTGGCCCTATTTTGTTGTATCCTTTCAGGCTGAGCACGAAAATGACAAAGACAATCAACAGAGAGGCTGGCAAGTACCGGATTTGGCGACAAAACCCCGTTTTTGGCTCAATTTCCATACAAAACGTCGAAATTTGGGCCAAATGTGGCCAAATTCGAGGCTTTCACCGACTCCCATTGGATCCCTTGGCCATATTTTGTTGTATCCTGTCAGGCTGAGCAAAAAAATGGCCAAGGGCATCAAGCAATTCAGTGGTAAGTACCGATTTTTGCGACAAATGCACAGAAATGCTTAGAATTTGCTTGTAATGTCAATTCTGTGATTATTTCGTCAAATTGGAGCCTTTCACCGAGATTTCTTGGAGCCTTTGGACATATTCTGTTGTAACCTATCAGGCTGAGCACGAAAATGACAAAGACAATCAACAGAGAGGCTGGCAAGTACCGGATTTGGCGACAAAACCCCGTTTTTGGCTCAATTTCCATACAAAACGTCGAAATTTGGGCCAAATGTGGCCAAATTCGAGACTTACACCAACTCCTCTTGCATCCCTTGGCCCTATTTTGTTGTATCCTTTCAGGCTGAGCACGAAAATGACAAAGACAATCAACAGAGAGGCTGGCAAGTACCGGATTTGGCGACAAAACCCCGTTTTTGGCTCAATTTCCATACAAAACGTCGAAATTTGGGCCAAATGTGGCCAAATTCGAGGCTTTCACCGACTCCCATTGGATCCCTTGGCCATATTTTGTTATATCCTGTCAGGCTGAGCAAAAAAATGGCCAAGGGCATCAAGCAATTCAGTGGTAAGTACCGATTTTTGCGACAAATGCACAGAAATGCTTAGAATTTGCTTGTAATGTCAATTCTGTGATTATTTCGTCAAATTGGAGCCTTTCACCGAGATTTCTTGGAGCCTTTGGACATATTCTGTTGTAACCTATCAGGCTGAGCACGAAAATGACAAAGACAATCAACAGAGAGGCTGGCAAGTACCGGATTTGGCGACAAAACCCCGTTTTTGGCTCAATTTCCATACAAAACGTCGAAATTTGGGCCAAATGTGGCCAAATTCGAGACTTTCACCGACTCCTCTTGCATCCCTTGGCCCTATTTTGTTGTATCCTGTCAGGCTGAGCACGAAAATGACAAAGACAATCAACAGAGAGGCTGGCAAGTACCGGATTTGGCGACAAAACCCCGTTTTTGGCTCAATTTCCATACAAAACGTCGAAATTTGGGCCAAATGTGGCCAAATTCGAAGCTTTCACCGACTCCCATTGGATCCCTTGGCCATATTTTGTTGTATCCTGTCAGGCTGAGCAAAAAAATGGCCAAGGGCATCAAGCAATTCAGTGGTAAGTACCGATTTTTGCGACAAATGCACAGAAATGCTTAGAATTTGCTTGTAATGTCAATTCTGTGATTATTTCGTCAAATTGGAGCCTTTCACCGAGATTTCTTGGAGCCTTTGGACATATTCTGTTGTAACCTATCAAGCTGAGCACGAAAATGACAAAGACAATCAACAGAGAGGCTGGCAAGTACCGTATTTGGCGACAAAACCCCGTTTTTGGCTCAATTTCCATACAAAACGTCGAAATTTGGGCCAAATGTGGCCAAATTCGAGACTTTCACCGACTCCTCTTGCATCCCTTGGCCCTATTTTGTTGTATCCTGTCAGGCTGAGCACGAAAATGACAAAGACAATCAACAGAGAGGCTGGCAAGTACCGGATTTGGCGACAAAACCCCGTTTTTGGCTCAATTTCCATACAAAACGTCGAAATTTGGGCCAAATGTGGCCAAATTCGAGACTTTCACCGACTCCTCTTGCATCCCTTGGCCCTATTTTGTTGTATCCTGGCAGGCTGAGAACGAAAATGACAAAGACAATCAACAGAGAGGTTGGCAAGTACCGGATTTGGCGACAAAACCCCGTTTTTGGCTCAATTTCCATACAAAACGTCGAAATTTGGGCCAAATGTGGCCAAATTCGAGGCTTTCACCGACTCCCATTGGATCCCTTGGCCATATTTTGTTGTATCCTGTCAGGCTGAGCAAAAAAATGGCCAAGGGCATCAAGCAATTCAGTGGTAACCCTGCCGGCACAAGCGCATTTTAGACTTCTTATAGAGGTCTCCATTTGGTCTCCGTGAAGACTGGTTTTTAATTTGCGTTTTGTATACGTTTTTAAGATATCTTGTTTTTGGCTCTGAGAATGATATGAGCTTAATTGCTTTAAATGATGCTATACTTGGGCTTGGTTTTTTTTCTTTATTTACAAGTTCATTTATTTTGTATATCTTTTCTGTTTTATCTTCTCATTAGTTTTATATTTTTTTAACCTACGATATTTTTCGTTTGCATAAGCATTAGGTAGGTTTAGCAAACAACTCTTTATGTAATAATGAAATGGATATCATTGCTGTTGATTTTGTATTATAAATAGAGAATAATTAGTTGGAACCAAAGAATACAACTTAATCACAGCGCAAAAGATCTTAGGGGCGATTGAAAGTGAAATTAATCTTGTATATTCACTCGTGAGAATGTTTTTGATTTAGCGTCTATAAATTTGAAGTAAACTTAGCCTTTGGGATCTTTTATATAGCAAAGAGGAAAGGAGGGGCAGGGGGAGGGGAGGGAGAGGAAGGGGATAAGGATGAGCAGTAGTAATTTTTTTTATATGAGATAAACAAAAATATTAACCTAAATTAATGAACAACATAAATAAAACTCACTGAAATATTTTTTAATTCAAAGCATCGTATGTTTACAAAATTATAATTTCACCTGTTAGTTATATTACCTATAATTATCATTTCACCTGCTTTACAGTCTGAAACACATAATTGTTATTTTCTTATAATGATGAGAAAATGTTACTAAACCAAACAAATAATTCCATTTAAATTTTATTTCAAAATAAGAAAAAAAATCAGAAAACAACAACACAACGAAATGAAACTTTTTTTAAACTATAAAATATATTTACAACTAGACCAAACAAAAACAAAAAGAAACAAACAAAACAAAGCAAAAACAACTATATTTAAAGATAATCAATAATTACAACATTGAATAATAAAAAAGCATTCTAAAACACAAACAATTTTAAAAGTTTAACAAAAGCAATAACCATAAAAGTAATAATCAATTACAAAAATGGTAAGTGATTATTTTTACAATTACAAAAATAATTTACAAACTTACAGTTACAAAAATGATAAGATAAAAAGGATAAAGAAAATTGATATTATAACCATGTTAATTTAAAAGTATAACAAAGATAATAAACAACAACAATAATTAAAAATATATCAAAGTGAAATAGAAACCTTAACTAAGAACAACAGCAACAAAAGCCCTGTAACAACAAAAAAAAAGCATAGTAACTGTATATTTGAAGATGGAAAAAAAAAAAAAAAAAAAAATCTAATGATAAATGAAATTTTAAATACTGAAACAGATGATGAAAATAATACAGAAGAACAAGTAAAAATATCAAAAACAGAAAACTTAAAACTTGATAAAAATATTAGAAATAGTAAGTAACAAATAACAAAAATAAAAAGAACTTTAAGATATAACAATAATGAAGATACTAAGAAAATGTCAGAATCTTGTGGATCTCGGCCTTATATCTCTTGATGATGAAAAATATGCCAAATAAGCACATAACTATGTCTGATGTTTAAATTTGATCTCCAATTATTTTTTGTCCAATAACCAAAATATGTTGCAAAATTACCTTTTTTTTTTTTATTGTCCATTTTCAAGGAACATAAAAGTCAAGTATCTTATCAAACTTTGACCAGGTTTCAACAGTTATCATTAGATTGATTGTTAAAATAGAAACATTACGCTTAACTCCATTATGAAATGTCTCAAAGTGAAGATTTTCATACACTCATCATATTATGTATTTCTAATGCCACTTAAAGATATTATGTTAGTTCTTTGAGTTGGACCAGCAGTTGGAATCTGAGATAAGGGTACTCCCAGCCAAGGAAATGGAGCTTTTTTTGGTCGATTTTTTCCTCCACATACTGTAACTGTTTCAAATTTTGGAGGCCAGTGTAACTCACAGATAACAGTGCTACTGTTAACAACTGAATTAGAGATTGGAATGGCTTTTATCCGTTTTTCACGCTCAACATTGTAATTTAAAATATGATGCACTGATACACTTTACTAGCTTCACTCGATACATCTATTTTGTTCATTTTGATCATTATTGTGACAGGCATACACACAACAGTTTTTTTGGCACGATATAAAAACTTCATCTGAAATTAAAAATATATGTATATCACTTGCTTTAAACGAATTCTAAAACTCCACGCTAAAACTATCCAAGTTCGTTTGCATTACATCATGCAACAGCAATTCACAACATGTCATAAACAACATTGCATTTTCTCTTTTAAAACAAATCTAAACAAATAATTGTCTACAACCGTAAAAAAATAGGCCTGCACAAAAAATTCCAGTTGCACGACGAATAGGCCTGTAGTAAGAGGGGTGAGGGGGAGCGAGAGGGGTAAAGAAAGAGAGAGAGAGATAGTAAAATTTTTGCAAGATAAAACCCCCTCCCCTTTGGTCACGTGAATGTCGAAAATTGCTAGGTTTGTGCGGATCCAGCGTCTATAGAATGAAATTGGTACATTCACGTGGGCCGTTTCCTGGTGTGTTATTGGTTAAGGCAAACAATGAGCTTGGAAGTTCGCCTCTGCCACAAATGTCTATCCTCCCACAAGAGGTTTGTCCTAATGAGCCAATTATGGGAAATACACCTACGTTAATAGGTTTTGAAAATAGACATAAAAAGGGCTTCTGTGATACAAGTTTCAAAATCTGCAAATGCCAGGAGTAAACTGAGTAAGTTTTTGTTTTGATTTTTCGAGTTGTTTGGCTGTTTTACAGAGTTACTTTAGCTAGCTTGAATAACCGGGGGACAATAATTTTCTTTGACGTGCTAGTTTTACTTTGCAAAATTTTATTTTTTTACGTTTTATCGATTTTCTCACGGTGTTTGTGTTTGTTTTATGAAGGCGATTTGGAAATGTTGTGTTACTATTTAATAAGATAGAATTTTTAAAGTTGATAAATAAGAATGCTTCCTGCAGATCTTGAGCTTTTGCCTTCTCCCTCCCCGGTTTCTTATATAGTTGTTGTTTTTTTTTAGTCTTGAATGAAAAAAAGTTTCAAAATCTGCAAGTATCAGGAGGAAACTGTGTAATTTTTTTGTTTTGCTTTTTTGAGTAAGTTTTTGTTTGGCTGTTTTACAGAGTTGCTTTAGCTAGCTTGAATGACCGGGGGACAAAATTGTTATTAGACATGCTGGCATCTCTTTGCAAAATTTATGTTATTTACGGCTTATCAATTTTCTCATGATGTTCGTGTTTATTTTATGAAAATGATTCGGTAATGTTGTGTTGCGTATTTAATGAAAGAGAGTTTTTAAATATAACGAATAAGAATGCCTTCTGCAGGTCTAGAGCTTTTACCATCTCTTCCTCCCCGGCTTTTTTGTAAGTTTAAAGTTTGCCTTGCGGACGCAATGTATACAAGATTTTGATACAAGTCTGTTTGTTTGTTGTTGTTTTTTTACTTTTACTATCATCGTTATGTTTATAGCGCTGAAATGAACGAAAGAGCAAGAGTATACAGTAAAAAGTATAGGAGAATCCAGTCCGAGATTACCAAGATGCTAACTTCGACTGAACCTTCTAGTGGTGATGTTGCAGTACCAGACAAACATGATCTTCACGTTGATGACGTTTTAGCTTGCAGCGAAATTGTTAGCGATGTTAGCAGTGCTGATCGATCGAAGACATCACCTCTAAACATCGAATTAGCTAGGTGGGCAGTTAAGCACAATGTATCTCGTGAGTCCTTCAATGATCTGCTTTCAGTTCTCAATAGACATGGTTATGAGCATTTACAAAAGGATGCTAGAACGTTGTTAAAGACTCCCAGACGAATCTGTACTCAAGAAATCTGCGGTGGCTCCTATACTTACTTTGGAATTCAGGAAGGTTTGATTCAACGTTTAAAAGAAATGGATGTGATTGATGTTACTGAGATTAAGTTAAATGTCAGCATAGACGGTTTGCCTTTGTTTAAATCATCGCTTGTACAAATGTGGCCTGTTTTGGGCATGTTTCACTCTAATGTTTTCATTGTTGCACTATACTGTGGGAAATCTAAGCCCCATCCTGTAGATGATTTTTTGAAGGACTTTGTTCTAGAAGTCAAGCACCTCTGTGTAGCTGGTATAACCTTCAACAAAACAAACTTAAAGTTTGGTCTTGGTGTTTTTATCTGTGATGCTCCAGCTAGAGCATTTTTGAAACAAGTTGTTGGACACACCTCAAAGCACGCTTGTGAGCGTTGTGAGATTGTTGGTGAGTATGTTGCTCATCGCGTGGTGTTCAAGCCCCAAAGTTCATATCTGTTAAGGTCTAATGCTTGTTTTGATCAGCTGTTGTATTTAAATGGTCATCAAGTTGGTGTATCCCCTCTCTCAAGTTTAGGTGCATCTTTGATCAATGACTTTGTTTTAGATTACATGCATTTAGTTTGTCTAGGAGCAACAAAAAGAATTTTGACTTTTTTAGTTCAGGGTCCAAGAGTATGCAGGCTGTCAAACTTTTTAATAAGCGATGTTTCTAACAGACATCGTTATCTTTAAATGGCAAGTTACCTTCTGACTTTGCTCGCCAACCACGTTCATTGTCTGAGCTAGACAGATGGAAAGCCACAGAATTCAGGCAGTTTTTACTTTATACTGGTCCTCTGGTGTTGAAAGCTGTGCTTCAAAGCGACATGTATCAACATTTTCTTTTGCTGCATGTTTCTATTTCTATTTTGTTGAGTTCTAATAGTGAGTTCAGGCGTCATTACTTATCTTATGCTAGGGACTTGCTTAACTGTTTTGTAGAAAACGCTGCAACTTTTTATGGTGAAACCTTTGTGGTTTATAACATTCACAGTTTGGTTCATCTCTCAGACGATGTTGAAAATCAAGACTGTTCACTCAATGAAATGTCCGCTTTCCCTTTTGAAAATTTTCTGCAAACATTGAAGAAACAAGTTCGAAACTGCAACAACCCAATATCACAAGTTGCAAAGCGTCAGTTTGAATTGCAAAATGTCAGAACTGTATTTAAAACTTCAAAGCGTACAAACCTGTCTGTAAGTTTTCGAGATTCATGTTTTCTACATCAGAACTATTTTTTTGTGATTGTTGAAAATCTTGCAGATGATAACTACTTGTGCAATCGTTTAAAGGTGAAATATACTAAAAGCTTTTATACCAGCCCAGTGGATTCTAAAGTCTTTGACATTGGTTTTGTTGAGAAGTTTGACGAAGTGGCATTTACATCCAAAAGGGTTCTGGTTCTCAAGACTGAACTTGTAAGAGTAAAGAAGGTTTCAGTATTGCCTTTCAATAATGGTTTTGTATATTTTCCTCTTTTGCATGAATCAGAGCAAAAATAATTTTTTTTTTGTGCATTAGTTGTTGTTGTTACTTTGTTTGTTTTTTATTTGTTTAGTTTTCTTTGTTTTTTATTAGTTTAGTTTTTTTTTTTTTTTATTTAGTTTTTAACTGCAGAATTAAAGTTTTTCAAAATCAATTTGCTTATTTTAGCACAATGCAACATCCTTAACCAATTTCAACTTGCTCAATTTTTATTCTTCTTCAATATGGGAATTTAAGAATTAGGTTACATTGAAATGTTTTTCATAACAACAGTTTATTGATCATTTTAGTATTTCAAAAATGTTTTAGAATAGATTTATAGTATTTCTGAATTACATTAACAGTTGCATTACTTGTGATCATAATAATCAATTTAATATTGTCCTTTGTTTGGAGCTGTTCTCATCTTAAAATTGTTTTCTTTAGATTGATTAACAATACTTAGTAAAAAGGTTTGACGAAAGATGGAACCAGTACCAATGAAAAAGTGGGCTTGTGCAGTATGGCAAGAGAAGAGCAAAACAGAAATAGGAGTAGTTTTAAGAAAATGGATTGATACAGAAAAAAAGGTTGTTTATTGGCCAAGTGGTGTAGATGTATTACGGGCTGAGAGATACAATCTTTCACCAAGTTCACACTGGAAGCAGTTTAGACTTATAAAAATGAAATGTGAGGATGGTAGGTCTTTTTTCATTTTTTCAAGTTGCTATTACTTTTATTGTATTTGTGTGAGTAAGATTTTAAATCAGCTATGTGTTTGTTATTTTTTTTTGTTTTTGTTTTTTTTTTAAAAAAGTAAATGTCTACTTTTGTTAAAGATGACATTGAAGTGTGTAAACTATCAGACTTGTCTGCTTCAGAAGATGAGCATGGTTTTGTTGTTGACAATACATTGACCTCAAATGAAACATCAGGTTAGAAACTGCACCCTTTGTTGGATTTTTTATAATAGGTTTACATCAAATGCATGTCATTTAATACAAATAAATGGTTTTTTTGTTTGTTTTTTTCAGACATTCCATTGATACCAGCTTCTGCTCCTCACAAAACCAAATTAACAGCATTTCCAACTCCACCATCTTCTTTTGTCCCTTCGTCCTCAAAAGTCAGTCAATCATCGCAAAGTTTCAGAGAAGCAACACGCTCTCGGTCTAGATCCCCTGTGACCAACAGGTAATTTAACTGAGTTTTATCACATTGAACTCTGCATGATTAAACAATGCAGTGATGTGATATTTTATTTCATGTTAAGGACACCTCAACCTGTTGCATGCAGCTCCTCCCAAGGTTTTCCTCTTGAAACTGCACGTAAGGAAAATTGTTTTGACTAAAGCGGTTTATTTTAAATATGATTGAGCTTGAGAGTTGCAATAAAGAATTGTTTGGAACATGTTCTGTTCAGGTGACTTCTACTCAATATTTTTCAATTTATTCTAACAGAGTTTCAAAAAGCTGTTCTTAACAATTTGGGAGAGATTGCAGTATTCATGAATGAGCTACGCGAAAGGAGAGCTGTCCATAATGACACCAAACAAATCTCAGCTCTTTTGAGCATAGAAGAGTTTGAGACAGTAGAAGAGCAACTGAAGGATGAAAACTACAGAAAAAATTTGGTAATTTCACCACTGTTGTTTTTTTAACAATTATTGGACAGAAAATCTACTTTTTTTTTAAAGATAGTTCCTAATTTGCAGTTGGTCTTTGTATACAGGTAGAACAGCTCTCTCAAATTGGGGGTGTAGATGTCAAAGATGCAACTTCAAAAATCATTGACAGAATGTTTTCTGTGAAACTGCAATGTAAAATGAACATGAAAGGGAGTGGCGGAAAGTTAGCATTAGAAAAGTCTGGGTTATGGAGAGTTGTAATTGGTAAATATGCTTTTGTGTGTGTGTGTGTGTGTGTGTGTGTGTGTGTGTGTGTGTGTGTGTGTGTGTGTGTGAGAAACATCTAGAAAATTAGCTAATGCAGTATTTTGTGGGTAAATTCTTTACAGAAGTTAAGAGGAACTGAAACTAGTTTAGATATTTTGCTTTCTTTAATTGTTTATCTAATTTACTTAAAGATGCTGTGAAAATAACATTTCCTGCTATGAAAGAGTCCAGTATGAGAGAACGTGTAATGGTTAAGCTAAAGAATGCGCCAGGTCGAAAAGATGGTACAAAAAACCAATAAAAGGTTTACTCCGATCAACGGTCTGATGTTGGGAGAATTGTAATTGGTAATTATACTTTTATTTAAGACTAAGAAACAACTGAAATGGTAGCTAATGCCATGCATAGTTTGTAATGTTTTTACCAAAGAAATAATGAACTGAATTAGTTGTTCTTTTAAAATTGCTTTTAATTTTGTTTTTTTTATTATTGGATTTTTTTTTAATTGTTTATCATTTTTACTGTTTATTTTTAAACTCTTTTTTGTATTTATAATTGAAATGCTGCCTGCACAAACTGCATTAGTCACACTATTTTCATTTTGAGATGTAACCATTTTAAGATTACTTGTAATAAACTAAAATAAGTTCACTGCTTTGTTTATTTTTTAAACTTTCTTGTCAAGAAATTCACAAGTCTGTTTTGTTTTTCTAAAGATAGTAAAAAAGATATAAAAAGAGAAAATAACTTCAATTTTATTGTTTAAATATATAAAATAAATGGTTGATGAATTTAATAACTATAAAATCCATCATGCATTTTTTAATATGCAGAATTTCGTTGCAAGAACCAATAGTATTGATTGTTTATTTTCAAAAATAAATTATTAAACAAATATGTTTTTTCAAATATTCTTCGGTTCAAAAAAAAGAAAGGATAAGCACCAAAATATCATTTCTATATTTTAAGTATTAAAACTTTCAAAATGTTGAATTAAAAAGAAAAAAGAAAATATCTCACAGTTTATTTTTAAAGAACAAAACAAGGATAACTTTGCATGGATTCTTTTTGTTACAAGATTTCATTATATTAACCCATTCATATGGTTTGCTTATTTCTCCACTTTTTTCTTCTTTTTTCAATTCTTGCAAAGCATCAGTTAATAAGTGTTATGAAATAGGGTAATTAATTATTATTCTTTGAAAAGCTCCATTGTACAAAGGTTAACCAAACAATACAAAAGATATATTTTGTTTTGACTGTAGCACTTCTAGGCAAACAGAGTTATCTTCTCGTTTCTATCATTCTTGTTTTCTTTAATATAATCATCTAAAAATGTTATTACTTCATTGGGTCCTTTATCTGCAGCATTTTCTACATTACAATAGAAGGTTGTTTTTAAAGAGAAACAAGGTTAATGATACCAAAATTGTGTACCCATGTGTCTTTTGTAATATACTCCACTAACATTAGTTGCTTACTTGTAGTTAGTTACTTTTTGATAATTCGTACATAATACAAGACTGCTGTTACTTTTTGATAATTCGTACATAATACAAGACTTGTTTGTCCAACTCATATTTTTTTGTTTCATCATAGAAAACCTGTGCTTTTCAGATATGCATATCATGTTGGAGTGTGAAGTTTTTTGCTAGAAGTATACCTCCTTTCAAAAGTTAGCTTTAAAAAGAGTAATCTAAATATAAATTTGATAAAGTTATCATTAATTTATAACAAATTTGCTATTAACTTATACATTAAAAAGAATTTAAAATGCAACTTTATTACAACTTAGAGACTAAATTTAAAAAGCTAGACTAGACTAAACTGAAACATTATTAATTAATGATTTCTTTGAGGTAACTTAAAATATTACTTTAGTTTTATAATCATTACATGTAAACATACATTCAATATTTTTTTAATTGAAAATATGTCCTTAAAAATAGATGAACAAACTGAATTCCTAAATTGAAATTTTATTATATATCTATGAACTATTATATTTTACTTATTTACTTAAGTTAAAGTCATTTGTAATGTATCTATAAGTAAATTAAACAGTAAATAGTATTTCTATGCTAAAATGTTAATCTTTTTTATTTTACATATTTATTTTATTAAACATATTTCAAGTAAGGGATGAAATAGTTTGTAATTTAATAAAATAAACAATAATACCATGAAATATCATATAGTTATAATGACTGCTAATGGTAGTTACAACTTCAACAAAACAAATGTATAGGCATTACAAACACTAAAGATTAATAATGAAAGATTAATCAATAGCATGCTACAATTATCACAAGTGTTGATCCTTTGTTTAAACTTATTAATACAGTAGTATTGTTCCTTTTACCAATTAAGAGTTTCCATTATAATAACTGTTAATCATTATAATTGTAGAACAGATTTTCTTCACATTTTTTTTTTATCTTTTTATTTGTATTTCTGCACCAGTTTTCTTCAACTCTTTTTCTTCTTTTGGATGCCATGATAGCTTGTTTGTATTCGGCAAAAATATTAGATCTATTTGTCACTTGTAAAATCCCTTATTGAAATTGATTCTATTTTTTATGCAGCTCAGATATTTTTTTTGTTCAAAATAGCTGGTACACATGAAAGTTTATTAGTTCATTATTGAAGTGACATAGTTATCTCTGTTTTTTGTTTTTTGTTTTTGTTTTTTTAATGGACTTAAGGAGTTTTTGCTGGCAGCACTTCATTTGCTATTGTTTATTGTTTTAATTGTTTATTGCTTTTGTTGCAATTTTATTTTCTTGTGTAGTTGTTGTTGTTATTTATTATCTGTACTCTCAAAGAAGTTAAGTTTTGTTTATAATTGTTATTGTTTGGTATTTTTATCACATTTTAAAATTAACTAGTTTATATTTTTAAGTTCTTTTTCTTACTTATTATTGCTATTGCTTGTTAACTTCATTTTTTATTGCTTTTGATATAATTTTAAAATCTTTGTATTAATGTTTTTGTTTTTAATCATTATTGTTAAGTTTTAAAGTTTTTTTTAACTACTTCTTTATTAATTATTGTTGTTGTTCTTTTTATTATATTTCTATGTTTTTTTAATATTTATTGCTTATTGTATTTACTCTTTAATAACTCTTATTGAATTTAAAAATAAATTTTGACTACTTTATATTGCTAATATTTGAGATTTTTTTTTTATTGTAAAAACCTTTCTTGCTGTTTATTATTGTCATTGTTTATCATTTTTATGATGCTTTTTTGTGATAATTATTATTGTTTATTACTTTTATCACATTTTAAAGCTCTTGCTATTATTTATAGTTGCTGTTGTTTGTTAGTTTAATTATATTTGTATAGTTTTGATTTATATTTATAAGCTACACTTGATTGTTCCGTTATTTTGTTAATACATAGAGCTGCTGCAATTTTTTTATTTTTGTAGCAACAAAGCGCTGTTTTCAACTCCTCATTCAAATCAACAATCCCTTTCATCCAGATTATCCTCTCTCCTCCTCCCCTGCCTCCTTGCCAAAAATGAGGCCAGAATGATACATTTATTTTTCTCCTATGGAGCAAGATCCACAACATTCTGACACTTTTTTATTATCTTAATTATTGTTTTATCTTAAAGTTTTTTTGTTTTTTTGTTTTCTATCTTTTATTACTTATCACTTCTCATTGCTAATGTTTTTATCAAGCTTAAATTTTTTTTTTTTAGTTGTTCTTCTATATTATTTTCATCATCTGTTTAAGTTTTTAAAGTGTCATTTTTTTAAAATTTCTGTTCCTTTATTCACATAGGCAAGTGCTATGCTTTTTTTTTTTTTTTTTTTTTTTCAATCACCTAGATGCTAGTCTCAACTCCTAAATCAAATCAATAATCCCTCTCATCCAGATTAATCCCTCTCCTCCATCTCTGCCTTCATGTAAGGCTGGAAAGATACATTTATTTTCATTCTATGGACACGAGATCCACAACATTCTTACATTTTTTTGTTATCATTATTATTGTTTTAACTTTTTTTTTTTACCATTTATCTTTTATTATTGTTAATAATTTCATCAAGCTTTAAATTTTTCTCTATAATTTTTAGTTTTTCTTCTGTATTATTTTCATAATCTGTTTCAGTTTTTAAAACTTCATTTATTTATTTATTTTCTTTTATGTTTTTTTTTTTTTTTCAGGCAGGGTTTTTATTGTAGTTGTTGTTGTTGTTATTGCTGTGGTTGTTGTTGTTGTTGTTGTTGTTATGATTGTTGGTGTTGTGGTTGTTGTTGTTGCTGTTGCTGTTGTTGTTGATGAGGTTAGTTAAGATTTCTATTATATTTTGCAACAACTTTAACTATTGTTGCTGTTTATTATCTTTGTTACACTTTTAAGTTAATGTTGTTATAATAAAAAATTCCTTTTATCCCTTATCATTTTTGTAATTGATTATTACTTTTATTGTTTATTGCTTTTGTTAAACTTTTTAAATTCTTTGTATTAGTGTTGTTGTTGTTGGGTGTTTTTATTGTGTTTAAAAATGCTTTTTATTATTCAATCTTGTAACTATTAACTATCTTTAAATATAGTTGTTTAGTTTTTTTTTTATTATAGGTTTGAATTGTTCTTACTTACTAAAAATGTTTACGTATTTTTGCAGATGCTGTAAAAGTTTCCGTTATTAAAAGAGTCGTTATTGCACGTTCGAGCATTAGTTAAGCTAAAGAATTTATCAATCCAAAAAGATGTTATGAACTGTATTTGAACGCATTACTTTGAGGAGTTTAATACGAATGTGGTTCGAACAAGTAGAAACTCCTAAAATTTTAACAATTCGTACTTATATTTTTCAGCCACTGTATTTGTAGGATAGAAGTAATATTTCTTGTTAATGTTTTAAATAAGTATGCTTGATATTTGTGCTTTTGCATTTCCATTTAAAAGTTTTATTTAAGAAACTCTATAATCTAACTGATATAAGAACAAATAAAGTTCCGTGTTAGTCCTATTTTTCTACTAATAATGAATAGTTAAAATAACACATTTCTCTTTGAATTTTAGTATGTATTACGGTTGTAAACTATTTGCATTTGAAAAATAAATATGTATGACATGAATAAATATGCGTTTTACTATTATTTTCCAAATAGATGATAACATTCACAAAGAATGTATTTTATGAAATATTCCTATGCATTAACTATTATTAACTTGATATTATTGAAGGACATTTAATTATAAAATTTATTATAAAATTCCTTTCCGTAATATTGAGTTAATAATAGTTATGAAAAGAGATCATAAAGAAAAAGGTTACAGGCAAGCTAAGAAAAAGAGCTCTAAAAGACGCAATATCAAGACCTCTTTAAGAAAGCTTTACGTAAGCGTCTTATCGTCTCACGTTTTAGACGTCTACGGAGACGATTTCAAAACCAAAAATATGCCTATTAAAAACATCTATTAAACGTCTTTGTGCCAGCTGGGAAGTACCGATTTTTGCGACAAATGCACAGAAATGCTTTGAATTTGCTTGTAATGTCAATTCTGTGATTATTTCGTCAAATTGGAGCCTTTCACCGAGATTTCTTGGAGCCTTTGGACATATTCTGTTGTAACCTATCAGGCTGAGCACGAAAATGACAAAGACAATCAACAGAGAGACTGGCAAGTACCGGATTTGGCGACAAAACCCCGTTTTTGGCTCAATTTCCATACAAAACGTCGAAATTTGGGCCAAATGTGGCCAAATTCGAGACTTTCACCGACTCCTCTTGCATCCCTTGGCCCTATTTTGTTGTATCCTGTCAGGCTGAGCACGAAAATGACAAAGACAATCAACAGAGAGGCTGGCAAGTACCGGATTTGGCGACAAAACCCCGTTTTTGGCTCAATTTCCATACAAAACGTCGAAATTTGGGCCAAATGTGGCCAAATTCGAGACTTTCACCGACTCCTCTTGCATCCCTTGGCCCTATTTTGTTGTATCCTGTCAGGCTGAGCACGAAAATGACAAAGACAATCAACAGAGAGGCTGGCAAGTACCGGATTTGGCGACAAAACCCCGTTTTTGGCTCAATTTCCATACAAAACGTCGAAATTTGGGCCAAGAGTGGCCAAATTCGAGGCTTTCACCGACTCCCATTGGATCCCTTGGCCATATTTTGTTGTATCCTGTCAGGCTGAGCAAAAAAATGGCCAAGGGCATCAAGCAATTCAGTGGTAAGTACCGATTTTTGCGACAAATGCACAGAAATGCTTAGAATTTGCTTGTAATGTCAATTCTGTGATTATTTCGTCAAATTGGAGCCTTTCACCGAGATTTCTTGGAGCCTTTGGACATATTCTGTTGTAACCTATCAGGCTGAGCACGAAAATGACAAAGACAATCAACAGAGAGGCTGGCAAGTACCGGATTTGGCGACAAAACCCCGTTTTTGGCTCAATTTCCATACAAAACGTCGAAATTTGGGCCAAATCTGGCCAAATTCGAGACTTTCACCGACTCCTCTTGCATCCCTTGGCCCTATTTTGTTGTATCCTTTCAGGCTGAGCACGAAAATGACAAAGACAATCAACAGAGAGGCTGGCAAGTACCGGATTTGGCGACAAAACCCCGTTTTTGGCTCAATTTCCATACAAAACGTCGAAATTTGGGCCAAATGTGGCCAAATTCGAGGCTTTCACCGACTCCCATTGGATCCCTTGGCCATATTTTGTTGTATCCTGTCAGGCTGAGCAAAAAAATGGCCAAGGGCATCAAGCAATTCAGTGGTAAGTACCGATTTTTGCGACAAATGCACAGAAATGCTTAGAATTTGCTTGTAATGTCAATTCTGTGATTATTTCGTCAAATTGGAGCCTTTCACCGAGATTTCTTGCATCCCTTGGCCCTATTTTGTTGTATCCTGTCAGGCTGAGCACGAAAATGACAAAGACAATCAACAGAGAGACTGGCAAGTACCGGATTTGGCGACAAAACCCCGTTTTTGGCTCAATTTCCATACAAAACGTCGAAATTTGGGCCAAATGTGGCCAAATTCGAGACTTTCACCGACTCCTCTTGCATCCCTTGGCCCTATTTTGTTGTATCCTGTCAGGCTGAGCACGAAAATGACAAAGACAATCAACAGAGAGGCTGGCAAGTACCGGATTTGGCGACAAAACCCCGTTTTTGGCTCAATTTCCATACAAAACGTCGAAATTTGGGCCAAATGTGGCCAAATTCGAGACTTTCACCGACTCCTCTTGCATCCCTTGGCCCTATTTTGTTGTATCCTGTCAGGCTGAGCACGAAAATGACAAAGACAATCAACAGAGAGGCTGGCAAGTACCGGATTTGGCGACAAAACCCCGTTTTTGGCTCAATTTCCATACAAAACGTCGAAATTTGGGCCAAGAGTGGCCAAATTCGAGGCTTTCACCGACTCCCATTGGATCCCTTGGCCATATTTTGTTGTATCCTGTCAGGCTGAGCAAAAAAATGGCCAAGGGCATCAAGCAATTCAGTGGTAAGTACCGATTTTTGCGACAAATGCACAGAAATGCTTAGAATTTGCTTGTAATGTCAATTCTGTGATTATTTCGTCAAATTGGAGCCTTTCACCGAGATTTCTTGGAGCCTTTGGACATATTCTGTTGTAACCTATCAGGCTGAGCACGAAAATGACAAAGACAATCAACAGAGAGGCTGGCAAGTACCGGATTTGGCGACAAAACCCCGTTTTTGGCTCAATTTCCATACAAAACGTCGAAATTTGGGCCAAATCTGGCCAAATTCGAGACTTTCACCGACTCCTCTTGCATCCCTTGGCCCTATTTTGTTGTATCCTTTCAGGCTGAGCACGAAAATGACAAAGACAATCAACAGAGAGGCTGGCAAGTACCGGATTTGGCGACAAAACCCCGTTTTTGGCTCAATTTCCATACAAAACGTCGAAATTTGGGCCAAATGTGGCCAAATTCGAGGCTTTCACCGACTCCCATTGGATCCCTTGGCCATATTTTGTTGTATCCTGTCAGGCTGAGCAAAAAAATGGCCAATTGCATCAAGCAATTCAGTGGTAAGTACCGATTTTTGCGACAAATGCACAGAAATGCTTAGAATTTGCTTGTAATGTCAATTCTGTGATTATTTCGTCAAATTGGAGCCTTTCACCGAGATTTCTTGCATCCCTTGGCCCTATTTTGTTGTATCCTGTCAGGCTGAGCACGAAAATGACAAAGACAATCAACAGAGAGACTGGCAAGTACCGGATTTGGCGACAAAACCCCGTTTTTGGCTCAATTTCCATACAAAACGTCGAAATTTGGGCCAAATGTGGCCAAATTCGAGACTTTCACCGACTCCTCTTGCATCCCTTGGCCCTATTTTGTTGTATCCTGTCAGGCTGAGCACGAAAATGACAAAGACAATCAACAGAGAGGCTGGCAAGTACCGGATTTGGCGACAAAACCCCGTTTTTGGCTCAATTTCCATACAAAACGTCGAAATTTGGGCCAAATGTGGCCAAATTCGAGACTTTCACCGACTCCTCTTGCATCCCTTGGCCCTATTTTGTTGTATCCTGTCAGGCTGAGCACGAAAATGACAAAGACAATCAACAGAGAGGCTGGCAAGTACCGGATTCGGCGACAAAACCCCGTTTTTGGCTCAATTTCCATACAAAACGTCGAAATTTGGGCCAAATGTGGCCAAATTCGAGGCTTTCACCGACTCCCATTGGATCCCTTGGCCATATTTTGTTGTGTCCTGTCAAGCTGAGCAAAAAAATGGCCAAGGACATCAAGCAATTCAGTGGTAAGTACCGATTTTTGCGACAAATGCACAGAAATGCTTAGAATTTGCTTGTAATGTCAATTCTGTGATTATTTCGTCAAATTGGAGCCTTTCACCGAGATTTCTTGGAGCCTTTGGACATATTCTGTTGTAACCTATCAGGCTGAGCACGAAAATGACAAAGATAATCAACAGAGAGGCTGGCAAGTACCGGATTTGGCGACAAAACCCCGTTTTTGGCTCAATTTCCATACAAAACGTCGAAATTTGGGCCAAATGTGGCCAAATTCGAGACTTTCACCGACTCCTCTTGCATCCCTTGGCCCTATTTTGTTGTATCCTGTCAGGCTGAGCACGAAAATGACAAAGACAATCAACAGAGAGGCTGGCAAGTACCGGATTTGGCGACAAAACCCCGTTTTTGGCTCAATTTCCATACAAAACGTCGAAATTTGGGCCAAATGTGGCCAAATTCGAGGCTTTCACCGACTCCCATTGGATCCCTTGGCCATATTTTGTTGTATCCTGTCAGGCTGAGCAAAAAAATGGCCAAGGGCATCAAGCAATTCAGTGGTAAGTACCGATTTTTGCGACAAATGCACAGAAATGCTTAGAATTTGCTTGTAATGTCAATTCTGTGATTATTTCGTCAAATTGGAGCCTTTCACCGAGATTTCTTGGAGCCTTTGGACATATTCTGTTGTAACCTATCAGGCTGAGCACGAAAATGACAAAGACAATCAACAGAGAGGCTGGCAAGTACCGGATTTGGCGACAAAACCCCGTTTTTGGCTCAATTTCCATACAAAACGTCGAAATTTGGGCCAAATGTGGCCAAATTCGAGACTTTCACCGACTCCTCTTGCATCCCTTGGCCCAATTTTGTTGTATCCTTTCAGGCTGAGCACGAAAATGACAAAGACAATCAACAGAGAGGCTGGCAAGTACCGGATTTGGCGACAAAACCCCGTTTTTGGCTCAATTTCCATACAAAACGTCGAAATTTGGGCCAAATGTGGCCAAATTCGAGGCTTTCACCGACTCCCATTGGATCCCTTGGCCATATTTTGTTGTATCCTGTCAGGCTGAGCAAAAAAATGGCCAAGGGCATCAAGCAATTCAGTGGTAAGTACCGATTTTTGCGACAAATGCACAGAAATGCTTAGAATTTGCTTGTAATGTCAATTCTGTGATTATTTCGTCAAATTGGAGCCTTTCACCGAGATTTCTTGGAGCCTTTGGACATATTCTGTTGTAACCTATCAGGCTGAGCACGAAAATGACAAAGACAATCAACAGAGAGGCTGGCAAGTACCGGATTTGGCGACAAAACCCCGTTTTTGGCTCAATTTCCATACAAAACGTCGAAATTTGGGCCAAATGTGGCCAAATTCGAGACTTTCACCGACTCCTCTTGCATCCCTTGGCCCTATTTTGTTGTATCCTTTCAGGCTGAGCACGAAAATGACAAAGACAATCAACAGAGAGGCTGGCAAGTACCGGATTTGGCGACAAAACCCCGTTTTTGGCTCAATTTCCATACAAAACGTCGAAATTTGGGCCAAATGTGGCCAAATTCGAGGCTTTCACCGACTCCCATTGGATCCCTTGGCCATATTTTGTTGTATCCTGTCAGGCTGAGCAAAAAAATGGCCAAGGGCATCAAGCAATTCAGTGGTAAGTACCGATTTTTGCGACAAATGCACAGAAATGCTTAGAATTTGCTTGTAATGTCAATTCTGTGATTATTTCGTCAAATTGGAGCCTTTCACCAAGATTTCTTGCATCCCTTGGCCCTATTTTGTTGTATCCTGTCAGGCTGAGCACGAAAATGACAAAGACAATCAACAGAGAGACTGGCAAGTACCGGATTTGGCGACAAAACCCCGTTTTTGGCTCAATTTCCATACAAAACGTCGAAATTTGGGCCAAATGTGGCCAAATTCGAGACTTTCACCGACTCCTCTTGCATCCCTTGGCCCTATTTTGTTGTATCCTGTCAGGCTGAGCACGAAAATGACAAAGACAATCAACAGAGAGGCTGGCAAGTACCGGATTTGGCGACAAAACCCCGTTTTTGGCTCAATTTCCATACAAAACGTCGAAATTTGGGCCAAATGTGGCCAAATTCGAGACTTTCACCGACTCCTCTTGCATCCCTTGGCCCTATTTTGTTGTATCCTGTCAGGCTGAGCACGAAAATGACAAAGACAATCAACAGAGAGGCTGGCAAGTACCGGATTTGGCGACAAAACCCCGTTTTTGGCTCAATTTCCATACAAAACGTCGAAATTTGGGCCAAATGTGGCCAAATTCGTGACTTTCACCGACTCCCATTGGATCCCTTGGCCATATTTTGTTGTATCCTGTCAGGCTGAGCAAAAAAATGGCCAAGGGCATCAAGCAATTCAGTGGTAAGTACCGATTTTTGCGACAAATGCACAGAAATGCTTAGAATTTGCTTGTTATGTCAATTCTGTGATTATTTCGTCAAATTGGAGCCTTTCACCGAGATTTCTTGGAGCCTTTGGACATATTCTGTTGTAACCTATCAGGCTGAGCACGAAAATGACAAAGACAATCAACAGAGAGGCTGGCAAGTACCGGATTTGGCGACAAAACCCCGTTTTTGGCTCAATTTCCATACAAAACGTCGAAATTTGGGCCAAATGTGGCCAAATTCGAGACTTTCACCGACTCCTCTTGCATCCCTTGGCCCTATTTTGTTGTATCCTGTCAGGCTGAGCACGAAAATGACAAAGACAATCAACAGAGAGGCTGGCAAGTACCGGATTTGGCGACAAAACCCCGTTTTTGGCTCAATTTCCATACAAAACGTCGAAATTTGGGCCAAATGTGGCCAAATTCGAGGCTTTCACCAACTCCCATTGGATCCCTTGGCCATATTTTGTTGTATCCTGTCAGGCTGAGCAAAAAAATGGCCAAGGGCATCAAGCAATTCAGTGGTAAGTACCGATTTTTGCGACAAATGCACAGAAATGCTTAGAATTTGCTTGTAATGTCAATTCTGTGATTATTTCGTCAAATTGGAGCCTTTCACCGAGATTTCTTGCATCCCTTGGCCCTATTTTGTTGTATCCTGTCAGGCTGAGCACGAAAATGACAAAGACAATCAACAGAGAGGCTGGCAAGTACCGGATTTGGCGACAAAACCCCGTTTTTGGCTCAATTTCCATACAAAACGTCGAAATTTGGGCCAAATGTGGCCAAATTCGAGACTTTCACCGACTCCTCTTGCATCCCTTGGCCCTATTTTGTTGTATCCTGTCAGGCTGAGCACGAAAATGACAAAGACAATCAACAGAGAGGCTGGCAAGTACCGGATTTGGCGACAAAACCCCGTTTTTGGCTCAATTTCCATACAAAACGTCGAAATTTGGGCCAAATGTGGCCAAATTCGAGACTTTCACCGACTCCTCTTGCATCCCTTGGCCCTATTTTGTTGTATTCTGTCAGGCTGAGCACGAAAATGACAAAGACAATCAACAGAGAGGCTGGCAAGTACCGGATTTGGCGACAAAACCCCGTTTTTGGCTCAATTTCCATACAAAACGTCGAAATTTGGGCCAAATGTGGCCAAATTCGAGGCTTTCACCGACTCCCATTGGATCCCTTGGCCATATTTTTTTGTATCCTGTCAGGCTGAGCAAAAAAATGGCCAAGGGCATCAAGCAATTCAGTGGTAAGTACCGATTTTTGCGACAAATGCACAGAAATGCTTAGAATTTGCTTGTAATGTCAATTCTGTGATTATTTCGTCAAATTGGAGCCTTTCACCGAGATTTCTTGGAGCCTTTGGACATATTCTGTTGTAACCTATCAGGCTGAGCACGAAAATGACAAAGACAATCAACAGAGAGGCTGGCAAGTACCGGATTTGGCGACAAAACCCCGTTTTTGGCTCAATTTCCATACAAAACGTCGAAATTTGGGCCAAATGTGGCCAAATTCGAGACTTTCACCGACTCCTCTTGCATCCCTTGGCCCTATTTTGTTGTATCCTGTCAGGCTGAGCACGAAAATGACAAAGACAATCAACAGAGAGGCTGGCAAGTACCGGATTTGGCGACAAAACCCCGTTTTTGGCTCAATTTCCATACAAAACGTCGAAATTTGGGCCAAATGTGGCCAAATTCGAGGCTTTCACCGACTCCCATTGGATCCCTTGGCCATATTTTGTTGTATCCTGTCAGGCTGAGCAAAAAAATGGCCAAGGGCATCAAGCAATTCAGTGGTAAGTACCGATTTTTGCGACAAATGCACAGAAATGCTTAGAATTTGCTTGTAATGTCAATTCTGTGATTATTTCGTCAAATTGGAGCCTTTCACCGAGATTTCTTGGAGCCTTTGGACATATTCTGTTGTAACCTATCAGGCTGAGCACGAAAATGACAAAGACAATCAACAGAGAGGCTGGCAAGTACCGGATTTGGCGACAAAACCCCGTTTTTGGCTCAATTTCCATACAAAACGTCGAAATTTGGGCCAAATGTGGCCAAATTCGAGACTTTCACCGACTCCTCTTGCATCCCTTGGCCCTATTTTGTTGTATCCTTTCAGGCTGAGCACGAAAATGACAAAGACAATCAACAGAGAGGCTGGCAAGTACCGGATTTGGCGACAAAACCCCGTTTTTGGCTCAATTTCCATACAAAACGTCGAAATTTGGGCCAAATGTGGCCAAATTCGAGGCTTTCACCGACTCCCATTGGATCCCTTGGCCATATTTTGTTGTATCCTGTCAGGCTGAGCAAAAAAATGGCCAAGGGCATCAAGCAATTCAGTGGTAAGTACCGATTTTTGCGACAAATGCACAGAAATGCTTTGAATTTGCTTGTAATGTCAATTCTGTGATTATTTCGTCAAATTGGAGCCTTTCACCGAGATTTCTTGGAGCCTTTGGACATATTCTGTTGTAACCTATCAGGCTGAGCACGAAAATGACAAAGACAATCAACAGAGAGACTGGCAAGTACCGGATTTGGCGACAAAACCCCGTTTTTGGCTCAATTTCCATACAAAACGTCGAAATTTGGGCCAAATGTGGCCAAATTCGAGACTTTCACCGACTCCTCTTGCATCCCTTGGCCCTATTTTGTTGTATCCTGTCAGGCTGAGCACGAAAATGACAAAGACAATCAACAGAGAGGCTGGCAAGTACCGGATTTGGCGACAAAACCCCGTTTTTGGCTCAATTTCCATACAAAACGTCGAAATTTGGGCCAAATGTGGCCAAATTCGAGACTTTCACCGACTCCTCTTGCATCCCTTGGCCCTATTTTGTTGTATCCTGTCAGGATGAGCACGAAAATGACAAAGACAATCAACAGAGAGGCTGGCAAGTACCGGATTTGGCGACAAAACCCCGTTTTTGGCTCAATTTCCATACAAAACGTCGAAATTTGGGCCAAATGTGGCCAAATTCGAGGCTTTCACCGACTCCCATTGGATCCCTTGGCCATATTTTGTTGTATCCTGTCAGGCTGAGCAAAAAAATGGCCAAGGACATCAAGCAATTCAGTGGTAAGTACCGATTTTTGCGACAAATGCACAGAAATGCTTAGAATTTGCTTGTAATGTCAATTCTGTGATTATTTCGTCAAATTGGAGCCTTTCACCGAGATTTCTTGGAGCCTTTGGACATATTCTGTTGTAACCTATCAGGCTGAGCACGAAAATGACAAAGACAATCAACAGAGAGGCTGGCAAGTACCGGATTTGGCGACAAAACCCCGTTTTTGGCTCAATTTCCATACAAAACGTCGAAATTTGGGCCAAATGTGGCCAAATTCGAGACTTTCACCGACTCCTCTTGCATCCCTTGGCCCTATTTTGTTGTATCCTGTCAGGCTGAGCACGAAAATGACAAAGACAATCAACAGAGAGGCTGGCAAGTACCGGATTTGGCGACAAAACCCCGTTTTTGGCTCAATTTCCATACAAAACGTCGAAATTTGGGCCAAATGTAGCCAAATTCGAGGCTTTCACCGACTCCCATTGGATCCCTTGGCCATATTTTGTTGTATCCTGTCAGGCTGAGCAAAAAAATGGCCAAGGGCATCAAGCAATTCAGTGGTAAGTACCGATTTTTGCGACAAATGCACAGAAATGCTTAGAATTTGCTTGTAATGTCAATTCTGTGATTATTTCGTCAAATTGGAGCCTTTCCCGAGATTTCTTGTATCCCTTGGCCCTATTTTGTTGTATCCTGTCAGGCTGAGCACGAAAATGACAAAGACAATCAACAGAGAGACTGGCAAGTACCGGATTTGGCGACAAAACCCCGTTTTTGGCTCAATTTCCATACAAAACGTCGAAATTTGGGCCAAATGTGGCCAAATTCGAGACTTTCACCGACTCCTCTTGCATCCCTTGGCCCTATTTTGTTGTATCCTGTCAGGCTGAGCACGAAAATGACAAAGACAATCAACAGAGAGGCTGGCAAGTACCGGATTTGGCGACAAAACCCCGTTTTTGGCTCAATTTCCATACAAAACGTCGAAATTTGGGCCAAATGTGGCCAAATTCGAGACTTTCACCGACTCCTCTTGCATCCCTTGGCCCTATTTTGTTGTATCCTGTCAGGCTGAGCACGAAAATGACAAAGACAATTAACAGAGAGGCTGGCAAGTACCGGATTTGGCGACAAAACCCCGTTTTTGGCTCAATTTCCATACAAAACGTCGAAATTTGGGCCAAATGTGTCCAAATTCGAGGCTTTCACCGACTCCCATTGGATCCCTTGGCCATATTTTGTTGTATCCTGTCAGGCTGAGCAAAAAAATGGCCAAGGGCATCAAGCAATTCAGTGGTAAGTACCGATTTTTGCGACAAATGCACAGAAATGCTTAGAATTTGCTTGTAATGTCAATTCTGTGATTATTTCGTCAAATTGGAGCCTTTCACCGAGATTTCTTGTATCCCTTGGCCCTATTTTGTTGTATCCTGTCAGGCTGAGCACGAAAATGACAAAGACAATCAACAGAGAGACTGGCAAGTACCGGATTTGGCGACAAAACCCCGTTTTTGGCTCAATTTCCATACAAAACGTCGAAATTTGGGCCAAATGTGGCCAAATTCGAGACTTTCACCGACTCCTCTTGCATCCCTTGGCCCTATTTTGTTGTATCCTGTCAGGATGAGCACGAAAATGACAAAGACAATCAACAGAGAGGCTGGCAAGTACCGGATTTGGCGACAAAACCCCGTTTTTGGCTCAATTTCCATACAAAACGTCGAAATTTGGGCCAAATGTGGCCAAATTCGAGACTTTCACCGACTCCTCTTGCATCCCTTGGCCCTATTTTGTTGTATCCTGTCAGGCTGAGCACGAAAATGACAAAGACAATCAACAGAGAGGCTGGCAAGTACCGGATTTGGCGACAAAACCCCGTTTTTGGCTCAATTTCCATACAAAACGTCGAAATTTGGGCCAAATGTGGCCAAATTCGAGGCTTTCACCGACTCCCATTGGATCCCTTGGCCATATTTTGTTATATCCTGTCAGGCTGAGCAAAAAAATGGCCAAGGGCATCAAGCAATTCAGTGGTAAGTACCGATTTTTGCGACAAATGCACAGAAATGCTTAGAATTTGCTTGTAATGTCAATTCTGTGATTATTTCGTCAAATTGGAGCCTTTCACCGAGATTTCTTGGAGCCTTTGGACATATTATGTTGTAACCTATCAGGCTGAGCACGAAAATGACAAAGACAATCAACAGAGAGGCTGGCAAGTACCGGATTTGGCGACAAAACCCCGTTTTTGGCTCAATTTCCATACAAAACGTCGAAATTTGGGCCAAATGTGGCCAAATTCGAGACTTTCACCGACTCCTCTTGCATCCCTTGGCCCTATTTTGTTGTATCCTGTCAGGCTGAGCACGAAAATGACAAAGACAATCAACAGAGAGGCTGGCAAGTACCGGATTTGGCGACAAAACCCCGTTTTTGGCTCAATTTCCATACAAAACGTCGAAATTTGGGCCAAATGTGGCCAAATTCGAAGCTTTCACCGACTCCCATTGGATCCCTTGGCCATATTTTGTTGTATCCTGTCAGGCTGAGCAAAAAAATGGCCAAGGGCATCAAGCAATTCAGTGGTAAGTACCGATTTTTGCGACAAATGCACAGAAATGCTTAGAATTTGCTTGTAATGTCAATTCTGTGATTATTTCGTCAAATTGGAGCCTTTCACCGAGATTTCTTGGAGCCTTTGGACATATTCTGTTGTAACCTATCAGGCTGAGCACGAAAATGACAAAGACAATCAACAGAGAGGCTGGCAAGTACCGGATTTGGCGACAAAACCCCGTTTTTGGCTCAATTTCCATACAAAACGTCGAAATTTGGGCCAAATGTGGCCAAATTCGAGACTTTCACCGACTCCTCTTGCATCCCTTGGCCCTATTTTGTTGTATCCTGTCAGGCTGAGCACGAAAATGACAAAGACAATCAACAGAGAGGCTGGCAAGTACCGGATTTGGCGACAAAACCCCGTTTTTGGCTCAATTTCCATACAAAACGTCGAAATTTGGGCCAAATGTGGCCAAATTTGAGGCTTTCACCGACTCCCATTGGATCCCTTGGCCATATTTTGTTGTATCCTGTCAGGCTGAGCAAAAAAATGGCCAAGGGCATCAAGCAATTCAGTGGTAAGTACCGATTTTTGCGACAAATGCACAGAAATGCTTAGAATTTGCTTGTAATGTCAATTCTGTGATTATTTCGTCAAATTGGAGCCTTTCACCGAGATTTCTTGGAGCCTTTGGACATATTCTGTTGTAACCTATCAGGCTGAGCACGAAAATGACAAAGACAATCAACAGAGAGGCTGGCAAGTACCGGATTTGGCGACAAAACCCCGTTTTTGGCTCAATTTCCATACAAAACGTCGAAATTTGGGCCAAATGTGGCCAAATTCGAGACTTTCACCGACTCCTCTTGCATCCCTTGGCCCTATTTTGTTGTATCCTTTCAGGCTGAGCACGAAAATGACAAAGACAATCAACAGAGAGGCTGGCAAGTACCGGATTTGGCGACAAAACCCCGTTTTTGGCTCAATTTCCATACAAAACGTCGAAATTTGGGCCAAATGTGGCCAAATTCGAGGCTTTCACCGACTCCCATTGGATCCCTTGGCCATATTTTGTTGTATCCTGTCAGGCTGAGCAAAAAAATGGCCAAGGGCATCAAGCAATTCAGTGGTAAGTACCGATTTTTGCGACAAATGCACAGAAATGCTTAGAATTTGCTTGTAATGTCAATTCTGTGATTATTTCGTCAAATTGGAGCCTTTCACCGAGATTTCTTGGAGCCTTTGGACATATTCTGTTGTAACCTATCAGGCTGAGCACGAAAATGACAAAGATAATCAACAGAGAGGCTGGCAAGTACCGGATTTGGCGACAAAACCCCGTTTTTGGCTCAATTTCCATACAAAACGTCGAAATTTGGGCCAAATGTGGCCAAATTCGAGACTTTCACCGACTCCTCTTGCATCCCTTGGCCCTATTTTGTTGTATCCTGTCAGGCTGAGCACGAAAATGACAAAGACAATCAACAGAGAGGCTGGCAAGTACCGGATTTGGCGACAAAACCCCGTTTTTGGCTCAATTTCCATACAAAACGTCGAAATTTGGGCCAAATGTGGCCAAATTCGAGGCTTTCACCGACTCCCATTGGATCCCTTGGCCATATTTTGTTGTATCCTGTCAGGCTGAGCAAAAAAATGGCCAAGGGCATCAAGCAATTCAGTGGTAAGTACCGATTTTTGCGACAAATGCACAGAAATGCTTTGAATTTGCTTGTAATGTCAATTCTGTGATTATTTCGTCAAATTGGAGCCTTTCACCGAGATTTCTTGGAGCCTTTGGACATATTCTGTTGTAACCTATCAGGCTGAGCACGAAAATGACAAAGACAATCAACAGAGAGACTGGCAAGTACCGGATTTGGCGACAAAACCCCGTTTTTGGCTCAATTTCCATACAAAACGTCGAAATTTGGGCCAAATGTGGCCAAATTCGAGACTTTCACCGACTCCTCTTGCATCCCTTGGCCCTATTTTGTTGTATCCTGTCAGGCTGAGCACGAAAATGACAAAGACAATCAACAGAGAGGCTGGCAAGTACCGGATTTGGCGACAAAACCCCGTTTTTGGCTCAATTTCCATACAAAACGTCGAAATTTGGGCCAAATGTGGCCAAATTCGAGACTTTCACCGACTCCTCTTGCATCCCTTGGCCCTATTTTGTTGTATCCTGTCAGGCTGAGCACGAAAATGACAAAGACAATCAACAGAGAGGCTGGCAAGTACCGGATTTGGCGACAAAACCCCGTTTTTGGCTCAATTTCCATACAAAACGTCGAAATTTGGGCCAAATGTGGCCAAATTCGAGGCTTTCACCGACTCCCATTGGATCCCTTGGCCATATTTTGTTGTATCCTGTCAGGCTGAGCAAAAAAATGGCCAAGGGCATCAAGCAATTCAGTGGTAAGTACCGATTTTTGCGACAAATGCACAGAAATGCTTAGAATTTGCTTGTAATGTCAATTCTGTGATTATTTCGTCAAATTGGAGTCTTTCACCGAGATTTCTTGGAGCCTTTGGACATATTCTGTTGTAACCTATCAGGCTGAGCACGAAAATGACAAAGACAATCAACAGAGAGGCTGGCAAGTACCGGATTTGGCGACAAAACCCCGTTTTTGGCTCAATTTCCATACAAAACGTCGAAATTTGGGCCAAATCTGGCCAAATTCGAGACTTTCACCGACTCCTCTTGCATCCCTTGGCCCTATTTTGTTGTATCCTTTCAGGCTGAGCACGAAAATGACAAAGACAATCAACAGAGAGGCTGGCAAGTACCGGATTTGGCGACAAAACCCCGTTTTTGGCTCAATTTCCATACAAAACGTCGAAATTTGGGCCAAATGTGGCCAAATTCGAGGCTTTCACCGACTCCCATTGGATCCCTTGGCCATATTTTGTTGTATCCTGTCAGGCTGAGCAAAAAAATGGCCAAGGGCATCAAGCAATTCAGTGGTAAGTACCGATTTTTGCGACAAATGCACAGAAATGCTTAGAATTTGCTTGTAATGTCAATTCTGTGATTATTTCGTCAAATTGGAGCCTTTCACCGAGATTTCTTGCATCCCTTGGCCCTATTTTGTTGTATCCTGTCAGGCTGAGCACGAAAATGACAAAGACAATCAACAGAGAGACTGGCAAGTACCGGATTTGGCGACAAAACCCCGTTTTTGGCTCAATTTCCATACAAAACGTCGAAATTTGGGCCAAATGTGGCCAAATTCGAGACTTTCACCGACTCCTCTTGCATCCCTTGGCCCTATTTTGTTGTATCCTGTCAGGCTGAGCACGAAAATGACAAAGACAATCAACAGAGAGGCTGGCAAGTACCGGATTTGGCGACAAAACCCCGTTTTTGGCTCAATTTCCATACAAAACGTCGAAATTTGGGCCAAATGTGGCCAAATTCGAGGCTTTCACCGACTCCCATTGGATCCCTTGGCCATATTTTGTTGTATCCTGTCAGGCTGAGCAAAAAAATGGCCAAGGGCATCAAGCAATTCAGTGGTAAGTACCGATTTTTGCGACAAATGCACAGAAATGCTTAGAATTTGCTTGTAATGTCAATTCTGTGATTATTTCGTCAAATTGGAGCCTTTCACCGAGATTTCTTGGAGCCTTTGGACATATTCTGTTGTAACCTATCAGGCTGAGCACGAAAATGACAAAGACAATCAACAGAGAGGCTGGCAAGTACCGGATTTGGCAACAAAACCCCGTTTTTGGCTCAATTTCCATACAAAACGTCGAAATTTGGGCCAAATGTGGCCAAATTCGAGACTTTCACCGACTCCTCTTGCATCCCTTGGCCCTATTTTGTTGTATCCTGTCAGGCTGAGCACGAAAATGACAAAGACAATCAACAGAGAGGCTGGCAAGTACCGGATTTGGCGACAAAACCCCGTTTTTGGCTCAATTTCCATACAAAACGTCGAAATTTGGGCCAAATGTGGCCAAATTCGAGGCTTTCACCGACTCCCATTGGATCCCTTGGCCATATTTTGTTGTATCCTGTCAGGCTGAGCAAAAAAATGGCCAAGGGCATCAAGCAATTCAGTGGTAAGTACCGATTTTTGCGACAAATGCACAGAAATGCTTAGAATTTGCTTGTAATGTCAATTCTGTGATTATTTCGTCAAATTGGAGCCTTTCACCGAGATTTCTTGGAGCCTTTGGACATATTCTGTTGTAACCTATCAGGCTGAGCACGAAAATGACAAAGACAATCAACAGAGAGGCTGGCAAGTACCGGATTTGGCGACAAAACCCCGTTTTTGGCTCAATTTCCATACAAAACGTCGAAATTTGGGCCAAATGTGGCCAAATTCGAGACTTTCACCGACTCCTCTTGCATCCCTTGGCCCTATTTTGTTGTATCCTTTCAGGCTGAGCACGAAAATGACAAAGACAATCAACAGAGAGGCTGGCAAGTACCGGATTTGACGACAAAACCCCGTTTTTGGCTCAATTTCCATACAAAACGTCGAAATTTGGGCCAAATGTGGCCAAATTCGAGGCTTTCACCGACTCCCATTGGATCCCTTGGCCATATTTTGTTGTATCCTGTCAGGCTGAGCAAAAAAATGGCCAAGGGCATCAAGCAATTCAGTGGTAAGTACCGATTTTTGCGACAAATGCACAGAAATGCTTAGAATTTGCTTGTAATGTCAATTCTGTGATTATTTCGTCAAATTGGAGCCTTTCACCGAGATTTCTTGGAGCCTTTGGACATATTCTGTTGTAACCTATCAGGCTGAGCACGAAAATGACAAAGACAATCAACAGAGAGGCTGGCAAGTACCGGATTTGGCGACAAAACCCCGTTTTTGGCTCAATTTCCATACAAAACGTCGAAATTTGGGCCAAATGTGGCCAAATTCGAGACTTTCACCGACTCCTCTTGCATCCCTTGGCCCTATTTTGTTGTATCCTGTCAGGCTGAGCACGAAAATGACAAAGACAATCAACAGAGAGGCTGGCAAGTACCGGATTTGGCGACAAAACCCCGTTTTTGGCTCAATTTCCATACAAAACGTCGAAATTTGGGCCAAATGTGGCCAAATTCGAGGCTTTCACCGACTCCCATTGGATCCCTTGGCCATATTTTGTTGTATCCTGTCAGGCTGAGCAAAAAAATGGCCAAGGGCATCAAGCAATTCAGTGGTAAGTACCGATTTTTGCGACAAATGCACAGAAATGCTTAGAATTTGCTTGTAATGTCAATTCTGTGATTATTTCGTCAAATTGGAGCCTTTCACCGAGATTTCTTGGAGCCTTTGGACATATTCTGTTGTAACCTATCAGGCTGAGCACGAAAATGACAAAGACAATCAACAGAGAGGCTGGCAAGTACCGGATTTGGCGACAAAACCCCGTTTTTGGCTCAATTTCCATACAAAACGTCGAAATTTGGGCCAAATCTGGCCAAATTCGAGACTTTCACCGACTCCTCTTGCATCCCTTGGCCCTATTTTGTTGTATCCTTTCAGGCTGAGCACGAAAATGACAAAGACAATCAACAGAGAGGCTGGCAAGTACCGGATTTGGCGACAAAACCCCGTTTTTGGCTCAATTTCCATACAAAACGTCGAAATTTGGGCTAAATGTGGCCAAATTCGAGGCTTTCACCGACTCCCATTGGATCCCTTGGCCATATTTTGTTGTATCCTGTCAGGCTGAGCAAAAAAATGGCCAAGGGCATCAAGCAATTCAGTGGTAAGTACCGATTTTTGCGACAAATGCACAGAAATGCTTAGAATTTGCTTGTAATGTCAATTCTGTGATTATTTCGTCAAATTGGAGCCTTTCACCGAGATTTCTTGCATCCCTTGGCCCTATTTTGTTGTATCCTGTCAGGCTGAGCACGAAAATGACAAAGACAATCAACAGAGAGACTGGCAAGTACCGGATTTGGCGACAAAACCCCGTTTTTGGCTCAATTTCCATACAAAACGTCGAAATTTGGGCCAAATGTGGCCAAATTCGAGACTTTCACCGACTCCTCTTGCATCCCTTGGCCCTATTTTGTTGTATCCTGTCAGGCTGAGCACGAAAATGACAAAGACAATCAACAGAGAGGCTGGCAAGTACCGGATTTGGCGACAAAACCCCGTTTTTGGCTCAATTTCCATACAAAACGTCGAAATTTGGGCTAAATGTGGCCAAATTCGAGGCTTTCACCGACTCCTCTTGCATCCCTTGGCCCTATTTTGTTGTATCCTGTCAGGCTGAGCACGAAAATGACAAAGACAATCAACAGAGAGGCTGGCAAGTACCGGATTTGGCGACAAAACCCCGTTTTTGGCTCAATTTCCATACAAAACGTCGAAATTTGGGCTAAATGTGGCCAAATTCGAGGCTTTCACCGACTCCCATTGGATCCCTTGGCCATATTTTGTTGTATCCTGTCAGGCTGAGCAAAAAAATGGCCAAGGGCATCAAGCAATTCAGTGGTAAGTACCGATTTTTGCGACAAATGCACAGAAATGCTTAGAATTTGCTTGTAATGTCAATTCTGTGATTATTTCGTCAAATTGGAGCCTTTCACCGAGATTTCTTGCATCCCTTGGCCCTATTTTGTTGTATCCTGTCAGGCTGAGCACGAAAATGACAAAGACAATCAACAGAGAGACTGGCAAGTACCGGATTTGGCGACAAAACCCCGTTTTTGGCTCAATTTCCATACAAAACGTCGAAATTTGGGCCAAATGTGGCCAAATTCGAGACTTTCACCGACTCCTCTTGCATCCCTTGGCCCTATTTTGTTGTATCCTGTCAGGCTGAGCACGAAAATGACAAAGACAATCAACAGAGAGGCTGGCAAGTACCGGATTTGGCGACAAAACCCCGTTTTTGGCTCAATTTCCATACAAAACGTCGAAATTTGGGCCAAATGTGGCCAAATTCGAGACTTTCACCGACTCCTCTTGCATCCCTTGGCCCTATTTTGTTGTATCCTGTCAGGCTGAGCACGAAAATGACAAAGACAATCAACAGAGAGGCTGGCAAGTACCGGATTTGGCGACAAAACCCCGTTTTTGGCTCAATTTCCATACAAAACGTCGAAATTTGGGCCAAATGTGGCCAAATTCGAGGCTTTCACCGACTCCCATTGGATCCCTTGGCCATATTTTGTTGTATCCTGTCAGGCTGAGCAAAAAAATGGCCAAGGGCATCAAGCAATTCAGTGGTAAGTACCGATTTTTGCGACAAATGCACAGAAATGCTTAGAATTTGCTTGTAATGTCAATTCTGTGATTATTTCGTCAAATTGGAGCCTTTCACCGAGATTTCTTGGAGCCTTTGGACATATTCTGTTGTAACCTATCAGGCTGAGCACGAAAATGACAAAGACAATCAACAGAGAGGCTGGCAAGTACCGGATTTGGCGACAAAACCCCGTTTTTGGCTCAATTTCCATACAAAACGTCGAAATTTGGGCCAAATGTGGCCAAATTCGAGACTTTCACCGACTCCTCTTGCATCCCTTGGCCCTATTTTGTTGTATCCTTTCAGGCTGAGCACGAAAATGACAAAGACAATCAACAGAGAGGCTGGCAAGTACCGGATTTGGCGACAAAACCCCGTTTTTGGCTCAATTTCCATACAAAACGTCGAAATTTGGGCCAAATGTGGCCAAATTCGAGGCTTTCACCGACTCCCATTGGATCCCTTGGCCATATTTTGTTGTATCCTGTCAGGCTGAGCAAAAAAATGGCCAAGGGCATCAAGCAATTCAGTGGTAAGTACCGATTTTTGCGACAAATGCACAGAAATGCTTAGAATTTGCTTGTAATGTCAATTCTGTGATTATTTCGTCAAATTGGAGCCTTTCACCGAGATTTCTTGGAGCCTTTGGACATATTCTGTTGTAACCTATCAGGCTGAGCACGAAAATGACAAAGACAATCAACAGAGAGGCTGGCAAGTACCGGATTTGGCGACAAAACCCCGTTTTTGGCTCAATTTCCATACAAAACGTCGAAATTTGGGCCAAATGTGGCCAAATTCGAGACTTTCACCGACTCCTCTTGCATCCCTTGGCCCTATTTTGTTGTATCCTGTCAGGCTGAGCACGAAAATGACAAAGACAATCAACAGAGAGGCTGGCAAGTACCGGATTTGGCGACAAAACCCCGTTTTTGGCTCAATTTCCATACAAAACGTCGAAATTTGGGCCAAATGTGGCCAAATTCGAGGCTTTCACCGACTCCCATTGGATCCCTTGGCCATATTTTGTTGTATCCTGTCAGGCTGAGCAAAAAAATGGCCAAGGGCATCAAGCAATTCAGTGGTAAGTACCGATTTTTGCGACAAATGCACAGAAATGCTTAGAATTTGCTTGTAATGTCAATTCTGTGATTATTTCGTCAAATTGGAGCCTTTCACCAAGATTTCTTGCATCCCTTGGCCCTATTTTGTTGTATCCTGTCAGGCTGAGCACGAAAATGACAAAGACAATCAACAGAGAGACTGGCAAGTACCGGATTTGGCGACAAAACCCCGTTTTTGGCTCAATTTCCATACAAAACGTCGAAATTTGGGCCAAATGTGGCCAAATTCGAGACTTTCACCAACTCCTCTTGCATCCCTTGGCCCTATTTTGTTGTATCCTGTCAGGCTGAGCACGAAAATGACAAAGACAATCAACAGAGAGGCTGGCAAGTACCGGATTTGGCGACAAAACCCCGTTTTTGGCTCAATTTCCATACAAAACGTCGAAATTTGGGCCAAATGTGGCCAAATTCGAGACTTTCACCGACTCCTCTTGCATCCCTTGGCCCTATTTTGTTGTATCCTGTCAGGCTGAGCACGAAAATGACAAAGACAATCAACAGAGAGGCTGGCAAGTACCGGATTTGGCGACAAAACCCCGTTTTTGGCTCAATTTCCATACAAAACGTCGAAATTTGGGCCAAATGTGGCCAAATTCGAGGCTTTCACCGACTCCCATTGGATCCCTTGGCCATATTTTGTTGTATCCTGTCAGGCTGAGCAAAAAAATGGCCAAGGGCATCAAGCAATTCAGTGGTAAGTACCGATTTTTGCGACAAATGCACAGAAATGCTTAGAATTTGCTTGTAATGTCAATTCTGTGATTATTTCGTCAAATTGGAGCCTTTCACCGAGATTTCTTGCAGCCTTTGGACATATTCTGTTGTAACCTATCGGGCTGAGCACGAAAATGACAAAGACAATCAACAGAGAGGCTGGCAAGTACCGGATTTGGCGACAAAACCCCGTTTTTGGCTCAATTTCCATACAAAACGTCGAAATTTGGGCCAAATGTGGCCAAATTCGAGACTTTCACCGACTCCTCTTGCATCCCTTGGCCCTATTTTGTTGTATCCTGTCAGGCTGAGCACGAAAATGACAAAGACAATCAACAGAGAGGCTGGCAAGTACCGGATTTGGCGACAAAACCCCGTTTTTGGCTCAATTTCCATACAAAACGTCGAAATTTGGGCCAAATGTGGCCAAATTCGAGGCTTTCACCGACTCCCATTGGATCCCTTGGCCATATTTTGTTGTATCCTGTCAGGCTGAGCAAAAAAATGGCCAAGGGCATCAAGCAATTCAGTGGTAAGTACCGATTTTTGCGACAAATGCACAGAAATGCTTAGAATTTGCTTGTAATGTCAATTCTGTGATTATTTCGTCAAATTGAAGCCTTTCACCGAGATTTCTTGCATCCCTTGGCCCTATTTTGTTGTATCCTGTCAGGCTGAGCACGAAAATGACAAAGACAATCAACAGAGAGACTGGCAAGTACCGGTTTTGGCGACAAAACCCCGTTTTTGGCTCAATTTCCATACAAAACGTCGAAATTTGGGCCAAATGTGGCCAAATTCGAGACTTTCACCGACTCCTCTTGCATCCCTTGGCCCTATTTTGTTGTATCCTGTCAGGCTGAGCACGAAAATGACAAAGACAATTAAACAGAGAGGCTGGCAAGTACCGGATTTAGCGACAAAACCCCGTTTTTGGCTCAATTTCCATACAAAACGTCGAAATTTGGGCCAAATGTGGCCAAATTCGAAACTTTCACCGACTCCTCTTGCATCCCTTGGCCCTATTTTGTTGTATCCTGTCAGGCTGAGCACGAAAATGACAAAGACAATCAACAGAGAGGCTGGCAAGTACCGGATTTGGCGACAAAACCCCGTATTTGGCTCAATTTCCATACAAAACGTCGAAATTTGGGCCAAATGTGGCCAAATTCGAGACTTTCACCAACTCTTCTTGCATCCCTTGGCCCTATTTTGTTGTATCCTGTCAGGCTGAGCACGAAAATGACAAAGACAATCAACAGAGAGGCTGGCAAGTACCGGATTTGGCGACAAAACCCCGTTTTTGGCTCAATTTCCATACAAAACGTCGAAATTTGAGCCAAATGTGGCCAAATTCGTGGCTTTCACCGACTCCCATTGGATCCCTTGGCCATATTTTGTTGTATCCTGTCAGGCTGAGCAAAAAAATGGCCAAGGGCATCAAGCAATTCAGTGGTAAGTACCGATTTTTGCGACAAATGCACAGAAATGCTTAGAATTTGCTTGTAATGTCAATTCTGTGATTATTTCGTCAAATTGGAGCCTTTCACCGAGATTTCTTGGAGCCTTTGGACATATTCTGTTGTAACCTATCAGGCTCAGCACGAAAATGACAAAGACAATCAACAGAGAGGCTGGCAAGTACCGGATTTGGCGACAAAACCCCGTTTTTGGCTCAATTTCCATACAAAACGTCGAAATTTGGGCCAAATGTGGCCAAATTCGAGACTTTCACCGACTCCTCTTGCATCCCTTGGCCCTATTTTGTTGTATCCTGTCAGGCTGAGCACGAAAATGACAAAGACAATCAACAGAGAGGCTGGCAAGTACCGGATTTGGCGACAAAACCCCGTTTTTGGCTCAATTTCCATACAAAACGTCGAAATTTGGGCCAAATGTGGCCAAATTCGAGGCTTTCACCGACTCCCATTGGATCCCTTGGCCATATTTTGTTGTATCCTGTCAGGCTGAGCAAAAAAATGGCCAAGGGCATCAAGCAATTCAGTGGTAAGTACCGATTTTTGCGACAAATGCACAGAAGTGCTTAGAATTTGCTTGTAATGTCAATTCTGTGATTATTTCGTCAAATTGGAGCCTTTCACCGAGATTTCTTGCATCCCTTGGCCCTATTTTGTTGTATCCTGTCAGGCTGAGCACGAAAATGACAAAGACAATCAACAGAGAGACTGGCAAGTACCGGATTCGGCGACAAAACCCCGTTTTTGGCTCAATTTCCATACAAAACGTCGAAATTTGGGCCAAATGTGGCCAAATTCGAAACTTTCACCGACTCCTCTTGCATCCCTTGGCCCTATTTTGTTGTATCCTGTCAGGCTGAGCACGAAAATGACAAAGACAATCAACAGAGAGGCTGGCAAGTACCGGATTTGGCGACAAAACCCCGTTTTTGGCTCAATTTCCATACAAAACGTCGAAATTTGGGCCAAATGTGGCCAAATTCGAGACTTTCACCGACTCCTCTTGCATCCCTTGGCCCTATTTTGTTGTATTCTGTCAGGCTGAGCACGAAAATGACAAAGACAATCAACAGAGAGGCTGGCAAGTACCGGATTTGGCGACAAAACCCCGTTTTTGGCTCAATTTCCATACAAAACGTCGAAATTTGGGCCAAATGTGGCCAAATTCGAGACTTTCACCGACTCCTCTTGCATCCCTTGGCCCTATTTTGTTGTATCCTGTCAGGCTGAGCACGAAAATGACAAAGACAATCAACAGAGAGGCTGGCAAGTACCGGATTTGGCGACAAAACCCCGTTTTTGGCTCAATTTCCATACAAAACGTCGAAATTTGGGCCAAATGTGGCCAAATTCGAGGCTTTCACCGACTCCCATTGGATCCCTTGGCCATATTTTGTTGTATCCTGTCAGGCTGAGCAAAAAAATGGCCAAGGGCATCAAGCAATTCAGTGGTAAGTACCGATTTTTGCGACAAATGCACAGAAATGCTTAGAATTTGCTTGTAATGTCAATTCTGTGATTATTTCGTCAAATTGGAGCCTTTCACCGAGATTTCTTGGAGCCTTTGGACATATTCTGTTGTAACCTATCAGGCTGAGCACGAAAATGACAAAGACAATCAACAGAGAGGCTGGCAAGTACCGGATTTGGCGACAAAACCCCGTTTTTGGCTCAATTTCCATACAAAACGTCGAAATTTGGGCCAAATGTGGCCAAATTCGAGACTTTCACCGACTCCTCTTGCATCCCTTGGCCCTATTTTGTTGTATCCTGTCAGGCTGAGCACGAAAATGACAAAGACAATCAACAGAGAGGCTGGCAAGTACCGGATTTGGCGACAAAACCCCGTTTTTGGCTCAATTTCCATACAAAACGTCGAAATTTGGGCCAAATGTGGCCAAATTCGAGGCTTTCACCGACTCCCATTGGATCCCTTGGCCATATTTTGTTGTATCCTGTCAGGCTGAGCAAAAAAATGGCCAAGGGCATCAAGCAATTCAGTGGTAAGTACCGATTTTTGCGACAAATGCACAGAAATGCTTAGAATTTGCTTGTAATGTCAATTCTGTGATTATTTCGTCAAATTGGAGCCTTTCACCGAGATTTCTTGCATCCCTTGGCCCTATTTTGTTGTATCCTGTCAGGCTGAGCACGAAAATGACAAAGACAATCAACAGAGAGGCTGGCAAGTACCGGATTTGGCGACAAAACCCCGTTTTTGGCTCAATTTCCATACAAAACGTCGAAATTTGGGCCAAATGTGGCTAAAATCGAGGCTTTCACCGACTCCCATTGGATCCCTTGGCCATATTTTGTTGTATCCTGTCAGGCTGAGCAAAAAAATGGCCAAGGGCATCAAGCAATTCAGTGGTAAGTACCGATTTTTGCGACAAATGCACAGAAATGCTTAGAATTTGCTTGTAATGTCAATTCTGTGATTATTTCGTCAAATTGGAGCCTTTCACCGAGATTTCTTGGAGCCTTTGGACATATTCTGTTGTAACCTATCAGGCTGAGCACGAAAATGACAAAGACAATCAACAGAGAGGCTGGCAAGTACCGGATTTGGCGACAAAACCCCGTTTTTGGCTCAATTTCCATACAAAACGTCGAAATTTGGGCCAAATGTGGCCAAATTCGAGGCTTTCACCGACTCCCATTGGATCCCTTGGCCATATTTTGTTGTATCCTGTCAGGCTGAGCAAAAAAATGGCCAAGGGCATCAAGCAATTCAGTGGTAAGTACCGATTTTTGCGACAAATGCACAGAAATGCTTAGAATTTGCTTGTAATGTCAATTCTGTGATTATTTCGTCAAATTGGAGCCTTTCACCGAGATTTCTTGGAGCCTTTGGACATATTCTGTTGTAACCTATCAGGCTGAGCACGAAAATGACAAAGACAATCAACAGAGAGGCTGGCAAGTACCGGATTTGGCGACAAAACCCCGTTTTTGGCTCAATTTCCATACAAAACGTCGAAATTTGGGCCAAATGTGGCCAAATTCGAGACTTTCACCAACTCCTCTTGCATCCCTTGGCCCTATTTTGTTGTATCCTGTCAGGCTGAGCACGAAAATGACAAAGACAATCAACAGAGAGGCTGGCAAGTACCGGATTTGGCGACAAAACCCCGTTTTTGGCTCAATTTCCATAAAAAACGTCGAAATTTGGGCCAAATGTGGCTAAAATCGAGGCTTTCACCGACTCCCATTGGATCCCTTGGCCATATTTTGTTGTATCCTGTCAGGCTGAGCAAAAAAATGGCCAAGGGCATCAAGCAATTCAGTGGTAAGTACCGATTTTTGCGACAAATGCACAGAAATGCTTAGAATTTGCTTGTAATGTCAATTCTGTGATTATTTCGTCAAATTGGAGCCTTTCACCGAGATTTCTTGGAGCCTTTGGACATATTCTGTTGTAACCTATCAGGCTGAGCACGAAAATGACAAAGACAATCAACAGACAGGCTGGCAATTACCGGATTTGGCGACAAAACCCCGTTTTTGGCTCAGTTTCCATACAAAACGTCGAAATTTGGGTCAAATGTGGCCAAATTCGAGACTTTCACCGACTCCTCTTGCATCCCTTGGCCCTATTTTGTTGTATCCTGTCAGGCTGAGCACGAAAATGACAAAGACAATCAACAGAGAGGCTGGCAAGTACCGGATTTGGCGACAAAACCCCGTTTTTGGCTCAATTTCCATACAAAACGTCGAAATTTGGGCCAAATGTGGCCAAATTCGAGGCTTTCACCGACTCCCATTGGATCCCTTGGCCATATTTTGTTGTATCCTGTCAGGCTGAGCAAAAAAATGGCCAAGGGCATCAAGCAATTCAGTGGTAAGTACCGATTTTTGCGACAAATGCACAGAAATGCTTAGAATTTGCTTGTAATGTCAATTCTGTGATTATTTCGTCAAATTGGAGCCTTTCACCAAGATTTCTTGCATCCCTTGGCCCTATTTTGTTGTATCCTGTCAGGCTGAGCACGAAAATGACAAAGACAATCAACAGAGAGACTGGCAAGTACCGGATTTGGCGACAAAACCCCGTTTTTGGCTCAATTTCCATACAAAACGTCGAAATTTGGGCCAAATGTGGCCAAATTCGAGACTTTCACCGACTCCTCTTGCATCCCTTGGCCCTATTTTGTTGTATCCTGTCAGGCTGAGCACGGAAATGACAAAGACAATCAACAGAGAGGCTGGCAAGTACCGGATTTGGCGACAAAACCCCGTTTTTGGCTCAATTTCCATACAAAACGTCGAAATTTGGGCCAAATGTGGCCAAATTCGAGACTTTCACCGACTCCTCTTGCATCCCTTGGCCCTATTTTGTTGTATCCTGTCAGGCTGAGCACGAAAATGACAAAGACAATCAACAGAGAGGCTGGCAAGTACCGGATTTGGCGACAAAACCCCGTTTTTGGCTCAATTTCCATACAAAACGTCGAAATTTGGGCCAAATGTGGCCAAATTCGAGGCTTTCAACGACTCCCATTGGATCCCTTGGCCATATTTTGTTGTATCCTGTCAGGCTGAGCAAAAAAATGGCCAAGGGCATCAAGCAATTTAGTGGTAAGTACCGATTTTTGCGACAAATGCACAGAAATGCTTAGAATTTGCTTGTAATGTCAATTCTGTGATTATTTCGTCAAATTGGAGCCTTTCACCGAGATTTCTTGGAGCCTTTGGACATATTCTGTTGTAACCTATCAGGCTGAGCACGAAAATGACAAAGACAATCAACAGAGAGGCTGGCAAGTACCGGATTTGGCGACAAAACCCCGTTTTTGGCTCAATTTCCATACAAAACGTCGAAATTTGGGCCAAATGTGGCCAAATTCGAGACTTTCACCGACTCCTCTTGCATCCCTTGGCCCTATTTTGTTGTATCCTGTCAGGCTGAGCACGAAAATGACAAAGACAATCAACAGAGAGGCTGGCAAGTACCGGATTTGGCGACAAAACCCCGTTTTTGGCTCAATTTCCATACAAAACGTCGAAATTTGGGCCAAATGTGGCCAAATTCGAGGCTTTCACCGACTCCCATTGGATCCCTTGGCCATATTTTGTTGTATCCTGTCAGGCTGAGCAAAAAAATGGCCAAGGGCATCAAGCAATTCAGTGGTAAGTACCGATTTTTGCGACAAATGCACAGAAATGCTTAGAATTTGCTTGTAATGTCAATTCTGTGATTATTTCGTCAAATTGGAGCCTTTCACCGAGATTTCTTGGAGCCTTTGGACATATTCTGTTGTAACCTATCAGGCTGAGCACGAAAATGACAAAGACAATCAACAGAGAGGCTGGCAAGTACCGGATTTGGCGACAAAACCCCGTTTTTGGCTCAATTTCCATACAAAACGTCGAAATTTGGGCCAAATGTGGCCAAATTCGAGACTTTCACCGACTCCTCTTGCATCCCTTGGCCCTATTTTGTTGTATCCTGTCAGGCTGAGCACGAAAATGACAAAGACAATCAACAGAGAGGCTGGCAAGTACCGGATTTGGCGACAAAACCCCGTTTTTGGCTCAATTTCCATACAAAACGTCGAAATTTAAGCCAAATGTGGCCAAATTCGAGGCTTTCACCGACTCCCATTGGATCCCTTGGCCATATTTTGTTGTATCCTGTCAGGCTGAGCAAAAAAATGGCCAAGGGCATCAACCAATTCAGTGGTAAGTACCGATTTTTGCGACAAATGCACAGAAATGCTTAGAATTTGCTTGTAATGTCAATTCTGTGATTATTTCGTCAAATTGGAGCCTTTCACCGAGATTTCTTGGAGCCTTTGGACATATTCTGTTGTAACCTATCAGGCTGAGCACGAAAATGACAAAGACAATCAACAGAGGGGCTGGCAAGTACCGGATTTGGCGACAAAACCCCGTTTTTGGCTCAATTTCCATACAAAACGTCGAAATTTTGGCAAAATGTGGCCAAATTCGAGACTTTCACCGACTCCTCTTGCATCCCTTGGCCCTATTTTGTTGTATCCTGTCAGGCTGAGCACGAAAATGACAAAGACAATCAACAGAGAGGCTGGCAAGTACCGGATTTGGCGACAAAACCCCGTTTTTGGCTCAATTTCCATACAAAACGTCGAAATTTGGGCCAAATGTGGCCAAATTCGAGGCTTTCACCGACTCCCATTGGATCCCTTGGCCATATTTTGTTGTATCCTGTCAGGCTGAGCAAAAAAATGGCCAAGGGCATCAAGCAATTCAGTGGTAAGTACCGATTTTTGCGACAAATGCACAGAAATGCTTAGAATTTGCTTGTAATGTCAATTCTGTGATTATTTCGTCAAATTGGAGCCTTTCACCGAGATTTCTTGGAGCCTTTGGACATATTCTGTTGTAACCTATCAGGCTGAGCACGAAAATGACAAAGACAATCAACAGAGAGGCTGGCAAGTACCGGATTTGGCGACAAAACCCCGTTTTTGGCTCAATTTCCATACAAAACGTCGAAATTTGGGCCAAATGTGGCCAAATTCGAGACTTTCACCGACTCCTCTTGCATCCCTTGGCCCTATTTTGTTGTATCCTGTCAGGCTGAGCACGAAAATGACAAAGACAATCAACAGAGAGGCTGGCAAGTACCGGATTTGGCGACAAAACCCCGTTTTTGGCTCAATTTCCATACAAAACGTCGAAATTTGGGCCAAATGTGGCCAAATTCGAGACTTTCACCGACTCCTCTTGCATCCCTTGGCCCTATTTTGTTGTATCCTGTCAGGCTGAGCACGAAAATGACAAAGACAATCAACAGAGAGGCTGGCAAGTACCGGATTTGGCGACAAAACCCCGTTTTTGGCTCAATTTCCATACAAAACGTCGAAATTTGGGCCAAATGTGGCCAAATTCGAGGCTTTCACCGACTCCCATTGGATCCCTTGGCCATATTTTGTTGTATCCTGTCAGGCTGAGCAAAAAAATGGCCAAGGGCATCAAGCAATTCAGTGGTAAGTACCGATTTTTGCGACAAATGCACAGAAATGCTTAGAATTTGCTTGTAATGTCAATTCTGTGATTATTTCGTCAAATTGAAGCCTTTCACCGAGATTTCTTGCATCCCTTGGCCCTATTTTGTTGTATCCTGTCAGGCTGAGCACGAAAATGACAAAGACAATCAACAGAGAGACTGGCAAGTACCGGATTTGGCGACAAAACCCCGTTTTTGGCTCAATTTCCATACAAAACGTCGAAATTTGGGCCAAATGTGGCCAAATTCGAGGCTTTCACCGACTCCCATTGGATCCCTTGGCCATATTTTGTTGTATCCTGTCAGGCTGAGCAAAAAAATGGCCAAGGGCATCAAGCAATTCAGTGGTAAGTACCGATTTTTGCGACAAATACACAGAAATGCTTAGAATTTGCTTGTAATGTCAATTCTGTGATTATTTCGTCAAATTGGAGCCTTTCACCGAGATTTCTTGGAGCCTTTGGACATATTCTGTTGTAACCTATCAGGCTGAGCACGAAAATGACAAAGACAATCAACAGAGAGGCTGGCAAGTACCGGATTTGGCGACAAAACCCCGTTTTTGGCTCAATTTCCATACAAAACGTCGAAATTTGGGCCAAATGTGGCCAAATTCGAGACTTTCACCGACTCCTCTTGCATCCCTTGGCCCTATTTTGTTGTATCCTGTCAGGCTGAGCACGAAAATGACAAAGACAATCAACAGAGAGGCTGGCAAGTACCGGATTTGGCGACAAAACCCCGTTTTTGGCTCAATTTCCATACAAAACGTCGAAATTTGGGCCAAATGTGGCCAAATTCGAGGCTTTCACCGACTCCCATTGGATCCCTTGGCCATATTTTGTTGTATCCTGTCAGGCTGAGCAAAAAAATGGCCAAGGGCATCAAGCAATTCAGTGGTAAGTACCGATTTTTGCGACAAATGCACAGAAATGCTTAGAATTTGCTTGTAATGTCAATTCTGTGATTATTTCGTCAAATTGGAGCCTTTCACCGAGATTTCTTGGAGCCTTTGGACATATTCTGTTGTAACCTATCAGGCTGAGCACGAAAATGACAAAGACAATCAACAGAGAGGCTGGCAAGTACCGGATTTGGCGACAAAACCCCGTTTTTGGCTCAATTTCCATACAAAACGTCGAAATTTGGGCCAAATGTGGCCAAATTCGAGACTTTCACCGACTCCTCTTGCATCCCTTGGCCCTATTTTGTTGTATCCTGTCAGGCTGAGCACGAAAATGACAAAGACAATCAACAGAGAGGCTGGCAAGTACCGGATTTGGCGACAAAACCCCGTTTTTGGCTCAATTTCCATACAAAACGTCGAAATTTGGGCCAAATGTGGCCAAATTCGAGGCTTTCACCAACTCCCATTGGATCCCTTGGCCATATTTTGTTGTATCCTGTCAGGCTGAGCAAAAAAATGGCCAAGGGCATCAAGCAATTCAGTGGTAAGTACCGATTTTTGCGACAAATGCACAGAAATGCTTAGAATTTGCTTGTAATGTCAATTCTGTGATTATTTCGTCAAATTGGAGCCTTTCACCGAGATTTCTTGGAGCCTTTGGACATATTCTGTTGTAACCTATCAGGCTGAGCACGAAAATGACAAAGACAATCAACAGAGAGGCTGGCAAGTACCGGATTTGGCGACAAAACCCCGTTTTTGGCTCAATTTCCATACAAAACGTCGAAATTTGGGCCAAATGTGGCCAAATTCGAGACTTTCACCGACTCCTCTTGCATCCCTTGGCCCTATTTTGTTGTATCCTGTCAGGCTGAGCACGAAAATGACAAAGACAATCAACAGAGAGGCTGGCAAGTACCGGATTTGGCGACAAAACCCCGTTTTTGGCTCAATTTCCATACAAAACGTCGAAATTTGGGCCAAATGTGGCCAAATTCGAGGCTTTCACCGACTCCCATTGGATCCCTTGGCAGTATTTTGTTGTATCCTGTCAGGCTGAGCAAAAAAATGGCCAAGGGCATCAAGCAATTCAGTGGTAAGTACCGATTTTTGCGACAAATGCACAGAAATGCTTAGAATTTGCTTGTAATGTCAATTCTGTGATTATTTCGTCAAATTGGAGCCTTTCACCGAGATTTCTTGCATCCCTTGGCCCTATTTTGTTGTATCCTGTCAGGCTGAGCACGAAAATGACAAAGACAATCAACAGAGAGACTGGCAAGTACCGGTTTTGGCGACAAAACCCCGTTTTTGGCTCAATTTCCATACAAAACGTCGAAATTTGGGCCAAATGTGGCCAAATTCGAGTCTTTCACCAACTCCTCTTGCATCCCTTGGCCCTATTTTGTTGTATCCTGTCAGGCTGAGCACGAAAATGACAAAGACAATTAAACAGAGAGGCTGGCAAGTACCGGATTTGGCGACAAAACCCCGTTTTTGGCTCAATTTCCATACAAAACGTCGAAATTTGGGCCAAATGTGGCCAAATTCGAGACTTTCACCGACTCCTCTTGCATCCCTTGGCCCTATTTTGTTGTATCCTGTCAGGCTGAGCACGAAAATGACAAAGACAATCAACAGAGAGGCTGGCAAGTACCGGATTTGGCGACAAAACCCCGTTTTTGGCTCAATTTCCATATTAAACGTCGAAATTTGGGCCAAATGTGGCCAAATTCGAGACTTTCACCAACTCCTCTTGCATCCCTTGGCCCTATTTTGTTGTATCCTGTCAGGCTGAGCACGAAAATGACAAAGACAATCAACAGAGAGGCTGGCAAGTACCGGATTTGGCGACAAAACCCCGTTTTTGGCTCAATTTCCATACAAAACGTCGAAATTTGGGCCAAATGTGGCCAAATTCGAGGCTTTCACCGACTCCCATTGGATCTCTTGGCCATATTTTGTTGTATCCTGTCAGGCTGAGCAAAAAAATGGCCAAGGGCATCAAGCAATTCAGTGGTAAGTACCGATTTTTGCGACAAATGCACAGAAATGCTTAGAATTTGCTTGTAATGTCAATTCTATGATTATTTCGTCAAATTGGAGCCTTTCACCGAGATTTCTTGGAGCCTTTGGACATATTCTGTTGTAACCTATCAGGCTGAGCACGAAAATGACAAAGACAATCAACAGAGAGGCTGGCAAGTACCGGATTTGGCGACAAAACCCCGTTTTTGGCTCAATTTCCATACAAAACGTCGAAATTTGGGCCAAATGTGGCCAAATTCGAGACTTTCACCGACTCCTCTTGCATCCCTTGGCCCTATTTTGTTGTATCCTGTCAGGCTGAGCACGAAAATGACAAAGACAATCAACAGAGAGGCTGGCAAGTACCGGATTTGGCGACAAAACCCCGTTTTTGGCTCAATTTCCATACAAAACGTCGAAATTTGGGCCAAATGTGGCCAAATTCGAGACTTTCACCGACTCCTCTTGCATCCCTTGGCCCTATTTTGTTGTATCCTGTCAGGCTGAGCACGAAAATGACAAAGACAATCAACAGAGAGGCTGGCAAGTACCGGATTTGGCGACAAAACCCCGTTTTTGGCTCAATTTCCATACAAAACGTCGAAATTTGGGCCAAATGTGGCCAAATTCGAGGCTTTCACCGACTCCCATTGGATCCCTTGGCCATATTTTGTTGTATCCTGTCAGGCTGAGCAAAAAAATGGCCAAGGGCATCAAGCAATTCAGTGGTAAGTACCGATTTTTGCGACAAATGCACAGAAATGCTTAGAATTTGCTTGTAATGTCAATTCTGTGATTATTTCGTCAAATTGAAGCCTTTCACCGAGATTTCTTGCATCCCTTGGCCCTATTTTGTTGTATCCTGTCAGGCTGAGCACGAAAATGACAAAGACAATCAACAGAGAGACTGGCAAGTACCGGATTTGGCGACAAAACCCCGTTTTTGGCTCAATTTCCATACAAAACGTCGAAATTTGGGCCAAATGTGGCCAAATTCGAGGCTTTCACCGACTCCCATTGGATCCCTTGGCCATATTTTGTTGTATCCTGTCAGGCTGAGCAAAAAAATGGCCAAGGGCATCAAGCAATTCAGTGGTAAGTACCGATTTTTGCGACAAATACACAGAAATGCTTAGAATTTGCTTGTAATGTCAATTCTGTGATTATTTCGTCAAATTGGAGCCTTTCACCGAGATTTCTTGGAGCCTTTGGACATATTCTGTTGTAACCTATCAGGCTGAGCACGAAAATGACAAAGACAATCAACAGAGAGGCTGGCAAGTACCGGATTTGGCGACAAAACCCCGTTTTTGGCTCAATTTCCATACAAAACGTCGAAATTTGGGCCAAATGTGGCCAAATTCGAGACTTTCACCGACTCCTCTTGCATCCCTTGGCCCTATTTTGTTGTATCCTGTCAGGCTGAGCACGAAAATGACAAAGACAATCAACAGAGAGGCTGGCAAGTACCGGATTTGGCGACAAAACCCCGTTTTTGGCTCAATTTCCATACAAAACGTCGAAATTTGGGCCAAATGTGGCCAAATTCGAGGCTTTCACCGACTCCCATTGGATCCCTTGGCCATATTTTGTTGTATCCTGTCAGGCTGAGCAAAAAAATGGCCAAGGGCATCAAGCAATTCAGTGGTAAGTACCGATTTTTGCGACAAATGCACAGAAATGCTTAGAATTTGCTTGTAATGTCAATTCTGTGATTATTTCGTCAAATTGGAGCCTTTCACCGAGATTTCTTGGAGCCTTTGGACATATTCTGTTGTAACCTATCAGGCTGAGCACGAAAATGACAAAGACAATCAACAGAGAGGCTGGCAAGTACCGGATTTGGCGACAAAACCCCGTTTTTGGCTCAATTTCCATACAAAACGTCGAAATTTGGGCCAAATGTGGCCAAATTCGAGACTTTCACCGACTCCTCTTGCATCCCTTGGCCCTATTTTGTTGTATCCTGTCAGGCTGAGCACGAAAATGACAAAGACAATCAACAGAGAGGCTGGCAAGTACCGGATTTGGCGACAAAACCCCGTTTTTGGCTCAATTTCCATACAAAACGTCGAAATTTGGGCCAAATGTGGCCAAATTCGAGGCTTTCACCAACTCCCATTGGATCCCTTGGCCATATTTTGTTGTATCCTGTCAGGCTGAGCAAAAAAATGGCCAAGGGCATCAAGCAATTCAGTGGTAAGTACCGATTTTTGCGACAAATGCACAGAAATGCTTAGAATTTGCTTGTAATGTCAATTCTGTGATTATTTCGTCAAATTGGAGCCTTTCACCGAGATTTCTTGGAGCCTTTGGACATATTCTGTTGTAACCTATCAGGCTGAGCACGAAAATGACAAAGACAATCAACAGAGAGGCTGGCAAGTACCGGATTTGGCGACAAAACCCCGTTTTTGGCTCAATTTCCATACAAAACGTCGAAATTTGGGCCAAATGTGGCCAAATTCGAGACTTTCACCGACTCCTCTTGCATCCCTTGGCCCTATTTTGTTGTATCCTGTCAGGCTGAGCACGAAAATGACAAAGACAATCAACAGAGAGGCTGGCAAGTACCGGATTTGGCGACAAAACCCCGTTTTTGGCTCAATTTCCATACAAAACGTCGAAATTTGGGCCAAATGTGGCCAAATTCGAGGCTTTCACCGACTCCCATTGGATCCCTTGGCAGTATTTTGTTGTATCCTGTCAGGCTGAGCAAAAAAATGGCCAAGGGCATCAAGCAATTCAGTGGTAAGTACCGATTTTTGCGACAAATGCACAGAAATGCTTAGAATTTGCTTGTAATGTCAATTCTGTGATTATTTCGTCAAATTGGAGCCTTTCACCGAGATTTCTTGCATCCCTTGGCCCTATTTTGTTGTATCCTGTCAGGCTGAGCACGAAAATGACAAAGACAATCAACAGAGAGACTGGCAAGTACCGGTTTTGGCGACAAAACCCCGTTTTTGGCTCAATTTCCATACAAAACGTCGAAATTTGGGCCAAATGTGGCCAAATTCGAGTCTTTCACCAACTCCTCTTGCATCCCTTGGCCCTATTTTGTTGTATCCTGTCAGGCTGAGCACGAAAATGACAAAGACAATTAAACAGAGAGGCTGGCAAGTACCGGATTTGGCGACAAAACCCCGTTTTTGGCTCAATTTCCATACAAAACGTCGAAATTTGGGCCAAATGTGGCCAAATTCGAGACTTTCACCGACTCCTCTTGCATCCCTTGGCCCTATTTTGTTGTATCCTGTCAGGCTGAGCACGAAAATGACAAAGACAATCAACAGAGAGGCTGGCAAGTACCGGATTTGGCGACAAAACCCCGTTTTTGGCTCAATTTCCATATTAAACGTCGAAATTTGGGCCAAATGTGGCCAAATTCGAGACTTTCACCAACTCCTCTTGCATCCCTTGGCCCTATTTTGTTGTATCCTGTCAGGCTGAGCACGAAAATGACAAAGACAATCAACAGAGAGGCTGGCAAGTACCGGATTTGGCGACAAAACCCCGTTTTTGGCTCAATTTCCATACAAAACGTCGAAATTTGGGCCAAATGTGGCCAAATTCGAGGCTTTCACCGACTCCCATTGGATCTCTTGGCCATATTTTGTTGTATCCTGTCAGGCTGAGCAAAAAAATGGCCAAGGGCATCAAGCAATTCAGTGGTAAGTACCGATTTTTGCGACAAATGCACAGAAATGCTTAGAATTTGCTTGTAATGTCAATTCTGTGATTATTTCGTCAAATTGGAGCCTTTCACCGAGATTTCTTGGAGCCTTTGGACATATTATGTTGTAACCTATCAGGCTGAGCACGAAAATGACAAAGACAATCAACAGAGAGGCTGGCAAGTACCGGATTTGGCGACAAAACCCCGTTTTTGGCTCAATTTCCATACAAAACGTCGAAATTTGGGCCAAATGTGGCCAAATTCGAGACTTTCACCGACTCCTCTTGCATCCCTTGGCCCTATTTTGTTGTATCCTGTCAGGCTGAGCACGAAAATGACAAAGACAATCAACAGAGAGGCTGGCAAGTACCGGATTTGGCGACAAAACCCCGTTTTTGGCTCAATTTCCATACAAAACGTCGAAATTTGGGCCAAATGTGGCCAAATTCGAGGCTTTCACCGACTCCCATTGGATCCCTTGGCCATATTTTGTTGTATCCTGTCAGGCTGAGCAAAAAAATGGCCAAGGGCATCAAGCAATTCAGTGGTAAGTACCGATTTTTGCGACAAATGCACAGAAATGCTTAGAATTTGCTTGTAATGTCAATTCTGTGATTATTTCGTCAAATTGGAGCCTTTCACCGAGATTTCTTGGAGCCTTTGGACATATTCTGTTGTAACCTATCAGGCTGAGCACGAAAATGACAAAGACAATCAACAGAGAGGCTGGCAAGTACCGGATTTGGCGACAAAACCCCGTTTTTGGCTCAATTTCCATACAAAACGTCGAAATTTGGGCCAAATGTGGCCAAATTCGAGACTTTCACCGACTCCTCTTGCATCCCTTGGCCCTATTTTGTTGTATCCTGTCAGGCTGAGCACGAAAATGACAAAGACAATCAACAGAGAGGCTGGCAAGTACCGGATTTGGCGACAAAACCCCGTTTTTGGCTCAATTTCCATACAAAACGTCGAAATTTGGGCCAAATGTGGCCAAATTCGAGGCTTTCACCGACTCCCATTGGATCCCTTGGCCATATTTTGTTGTATCCTGTCAGGCTGAGCAAAAAAATGGCCAAGGGCATCAAGCAATTCAGTGGTAAGTACCGATTTTTGCGACAAATGCACAGAAATGCTTAGAATTTGCTTGTAATGTCAATTCTGTGATTATTTCGTCAAATTGGAGCCTTTCACCGAGATTTCTTGGAGCCTTTGGCCATATTCTGTTGTAACCTATCAGGCTGAGCACGAAAATGACAAAGACAATCAACAGAGAGGCTGGCAAGTACCGGATTAGGCGACAAAACCCCGTTTTTGGCTCAATTTCCATACAAAACGTCGAAATTTGGGCCAAATGTGGCCAAATTCGAGACTTTCACCGACTCCTCTTGCATCCCTTGGCCCTATTTTGTTGTATCCTGTCAGGCTGAGCACGAAAATGACAAAGACAATCAACAGAGAGGCTGGCAAGTACCGGATTTGGCGACAAAACCCCGTTTTTGGCTCAATTTCCATACAAAACGTCGAAATTTGGGCCAAATGTGGCCAAATTCGAGACTTTCACCGACTCCTCTTGCATCCCTTGGCCCTATTTTGTTGTATCCTGTCAGGCTGAGCACGAAAATGACAAAGACAATCAACAGAGAGGCTGGCAAGTACCGGATTTGGCGACAAAACCCCGTTTTTGGCTCAATTTCCATACAAAACGTCGAAATTTGGGCCAAATGTGGCCAAATTCGAGGCTTTCACCGACTCCCATTGGATCCCTTGGCCATATTTTGTTGTATCCTGTCAGGCTGAGCAAAAAAATGGCCAAGGGCATCAAGCAATTCAGTGGTAAGTACCGATTTTTGCGACAAATGCACAGAAATGCTTAGAATTTGCTTGTAATGTCAATTCTGTGATTATTTCGTCAAATTGGAGCCTTTCACCGAGATTTCTTGGAGCCTTTGGACATATTCTGTTGTAACCTATCAGGCTGAGCACGAAAATGACAAAGACAATCAACAGAGAGGCTGGCAAGTACCGGATTTGGCGACAAAACCCCGTTTTTGGCTCAATTTCCATACAAAACGTCGAAATTTGGGCCAAATGTGGCCAAATTCGAGACTTTCACCGACTCCTCTTGCATCCCTTGGCCCTATTTTGTTGTATCCTGTCAGGCTGAGCACGAAAATGACAAAGACAATCAACAGAGAGGCTGGCAAGTACCGGATTTGGCGACAAAACCCCGTTTTTGGCTCAATTTCCATACAAAACGTCGAAATTTGGGCCAAATGTGGCCAAATTCGAGACTTTCACCGACTCCTCTTGCATCCCTTGGCCCTATTTTGTTGTATCCTGTCAGGCTGAGCACGAAAATGACAAAGACAATCAACAGAGAGGCTGGCAAGTACCGGATTTGGCGACAAAACCCCGTTTTTGGCTCAATTTCCATACAAAACGTCGAAATTTGGGCCAAATGTGGCCAAATTCGAGGCTTTCACCGACTCCCATTGGATCCCTTGGCCATATTTTGTTGTATCCTGTCAGGCTGAGCAAAAAAATGGCCAAGGGCATCAAGCAATTCAGTGGTAAGTACCGATTTTTGCGACAAATGCACAGAAATGCTTAGAATTTGCTTGTAATGTCAATTCTGTGATTATTTCGTCAAATTGGAGCCTTTCACCGAGATTTCTTGGAGCCTTTGGACATATTCTGTTGTAACCTATCAGGCTGAGCACGAAAATGACAAAGACAATCAACAGAGAGGCTGGCAAGTACCGGATTTGGCGACAAAACCCCGTTTTTGGCTCAATTTCCATACAAAACGTCGAAATTTGGGCCAAATGTGGCCAAATTCGAGACTTTCACCGACTCCTCTTGCATCCCTTGGCCCTATTTTGTTGTATCCTGTCAGGCTGAGCACGAAAATGACAAAGACAATCAACAGAGAGGCTGGCAAGTACCGGATTTGGCGACAAAACCCCGTTTTTGGCTCAATTTCCATACAAAACGTCGAAATTTGGGCCAAATGTGGCCAAATTCGAGGCTTTCACCGACTCCCATTGGATCCCTTGGCCATATTTTGTTGTATCCTGTCAGGCTGAGCAAAAAAATGGCCAAGGGCATCAAGCAATTCAGTGGTAAGTACCGATTTTTGCGACAAATGCACAGAAATGCTTAGAATTTGCTTGTAATGTCAATTCTGTGATTATTTCGTCAAATTGGAGCCTTTCACCGAGATTTCTTGCATCCCTTGGCCCTATTTTGTTGTATCCTGTCAGGCTGAGCACGAAAATGACAAAGACAATCAACAGAGAGACTGGCAAGTACCGGTTTTGGCGACAAAACCCCGTTTTTGGCTCAATTTCCATACAAAACGTCGAAATTTGGGCCAAATGTGGCCAAATTCGAGACTTTCACCGACTCCTCTTGCATCCCTTGGCCCTATTTTGTTGTATCCTGTCAGGCTGAGCACGAAAATGACAAAGACAATCAACAGAGAGGCTGGCAAGTACCGGATTTGGCGACAAAACCCCGTTTTTGGCTCAATTTCCATACAAAACGTCGAAATTTGGGCAAAATGTGGCCAAATTCGAGACTTTCACCGACTCCTCTTGCATCCCTTGGCCCTATTTTGTTGTATCCTGTCAGGCTGAGCACGAAAATGACAAAGACAATCAACAGAGAGGCTGGCAAGTACCGGATTTGGCGACAAAACCCCGTTTTTGGCTCAATTTCCATACAAAACGTCGAAATTTGGGCCAAATGTGGCCAAATTCGAGACTTTCACCGACTCCTCTTGCATCCCTTGGCCCTATTTTGTTGTATCCTGTCAGGCTGAGCACGAAAATGACAAAGACAATTAACAGAGAGGCTGGCAAGTACCGGATTTGGCGACAAAACCCCGTTTTTGGCTCAATTTCCATACAAAACGTCGAAATTTGGGCCAAATGTGGCCAAATTCGAGGCTTTCACCGACTCCCATTGGATCCCTTGGCCATATTTTGTTGTATCCTGTCAGGCTGAGCAAAAAAATGGCCAAGGGCATCAAGCAATTCAGTGGTAAGTACCGATTTTTGCGACAAATGCACAGAAATGCTTAGAATTTGCTTGTAATGTCAATTCTGTGATTATTTCGTCAAATTGGAGCCTTTCACCGAGATTTCTTGGAGCCTTTGGACATATTCTGTTGTAACCTATCAGGCTGAGCACGAAAATGACAAAGACAATCAACAGAGAGGCTGGCAAGTACCGGATTTGGCGACAAAACCCCGTTTTTGGCTCAATTTCCATACAAAACGTCGAAATTTGGGCCAAATGTGGCCAAATTCGAGACTTTCACCGACTCCTCTTGCATCCCTTGGCCCTATTTTGTTGTATCCTGTCAGGCTGAGCACGAAAATGACAAAGACAATCAACAGAGAGGCTGGCAAGTACCGGATTTGGCGACAAAACCCCGTTTTTGGCTCAATTTCCATACAAAACGTCGAAATTTGGGCCAAATGTGGCCAAATTCGAGGCTTTCACCGACTCCCATTGGATCCCTTGGCCATATTTTGTTGTATCCTGTCAGGCTGAGCAAAAAAATGGCCAAGGGCATCAACCAATTCAGTAATAAGTACCGATTTTTGCGACAAATGCACAGAAATGCTTAGAATTTGCTTGTAATGTCAATTCTGTGATTATTTCGTCAAATTGGAGCCTTTCACCGAGATTTCTTGCATCCCTTGGCCCTATTTTATTGTATCCTGTCAGGCTGAGCACGAAAATGACAAAGACAATCAACAGAGAGGCTGGCAAGTACCGGATTTGGCGACAAAACCCCGTTTTTGGCTCAATTTCCATACAAAACGTCAAAATTTGGGCCAAATGTGGCCAAATTCGAGACTTTCACCAACTCCTCTTGCATCCCTTGGCCCTATTTTGTTGTATCCAGTCAGGCTGAGCACGAAAATGACAAAGACAATCAACAGAGAGGCTGGCAAGTACCGGATTTGGCGACAAAACCCCGTTTTTGGCTCAATTTCCATACAAAACGTCGAAATTTGGGCCAAATGTGGCCAAATTCGAGACTTTCACCGACTCCTCTTGCATCCCTTGGCCCTATTTTGTTGTATCCTGTCAGGCTGAGCACGAAAATGACAAAGACAATCAACAGAGAGGCTGGCAAGTACCGGATTTGGCGACAAAACCCCGTTTTTGGCTCAATTTCCATACAAAACGTCGAAATTTGGGCCAAATGTGGCCAAATTCGAGGCTTTCACCGACTCCCATTGGATCCCTTGGCCATATTTTGTTGTATCCTGTCAGGCTGAGCAAAAAAATGGCCAAGGGCATCAACCAATTCAGTAATAAGTACCGATTTTTGCGACAAATGCACAGAAATGCTTAGAATTTGCTTGTAATGTCAATTCTGTGATTATTTCGTCAAATTGGAGCCTTTCACCGAGATTTCTTGCATCCCTTGGCCCTATTTTATTGTATCCTGTCAGGCTGAGCACGAAAATGACAAAGACAATCAACAGAGAGGCTGGCAAGTACCGGATTTGGCGACAAAACCCCGTTTTTGGCTCAATTTCCATACAAAACGTCAAAATTTGGGCCAAATGTGGCCAAATTCGAGACTTTCACCAACTCCTCTTGCATCCCTTGGCCCTATTTTGTTGTATCCTGTCAGGCTGAGCACGAAAATGACAAAGACAATCAACAGAGAGGCTGGCAAGTACCGGATTTGGCGACAAAACCCCGTTTTTGGCTCAATTTCCATACAAAACGTCGAAATTTGGGCCAAATGTGGCCAAATTCGAGACTTTCACCGACTCCTCTTGCATCCCTTGGCCCTATTTTGTTGTATCCTGTCAGGCTGAGCACGAAAATGACAAAGACAATCAACAGAGAGGCTCGCAAGTACCGGATTTGGCGACAAAACCCCGTTTTAGGCTCAATTTCCATACAAAACGTCGAAATTTGGGCCAAATGTGGCCAAATTCGAGGCTTTCACCGACTCCCATTGGATCCCTTGGCCATATTTTGTTGTATCCTGTCAGGCTGAGCAAAAAAATGGCCAAGGGCATCAAGCAATTTAGTGGTAAGTACCGATTTTTGCGACAAATGCACAGAAATGCTTAGAATTTGCTTGTAATGTCAATTCTGTGATTATTTCGTCAAATTGGAGCCTTTCACCGAGATTTCTTGGAGCCTTTGGACATATTCTGTTGTAACCTATCAGGCTGAGCACGAAAATGACAAAGACAATCAACAGAGAGGCTGGCAAGTACCGGATTTGGCGACAAAACCCCGTTTTTGGCTCAATTTCCATACAAAACGTCGAAATTTGGGCCAAATGTGGCCAAATTCGAGACTTTCACCGACTCCTCTTGCATCCCTTGGCCCTATTTTGTTGTATCCTGTCAGGCTGAGCACGAAAATGACAAAGACAATCAACAGAGAGGCTGGCAAATACCGGATTTGGCGACAAAACCCCGTTTTTGGCTCAATTTCCATACAAAACGTCGAAATTTGGGCCAAATGTGGCCAAATTCGAAACTTTCACCGACTCCTCTTGCATCCTTTGGCCCTATTTTGTTGTATCCTGTCAGGCTGAGCACGAAAATGACAAAGACAATCAACAGAGAAGCTGGCAAGTACCGGATTTGGCGACAAAACCCCGTTTTTGGCTCAATATCCATACAAAACGTCGAAATTTGGGCCAAATGTGGCCAAATTCGAGGCTTTCACCGACTCCCATTGGATCCCTTGGCCATATTTTGTTGTATCCTGTCAGGCTGAGCAAAAAAATGGCCAAGGGCATCAAGCAATTCAGTGGTAAGTATCGATTTTTGCGACAAATGCACAGAAATGCTTAGAATTTGCTTGTAATGTCAATTCTGTGATTATTTCGTCAAATTGGAGCCTTTCACCGAGATTTCTTGGAGCCTTTGGACATATTCTGTTGTAACCTATCAGGCTGAGCACGAAAATGACAAAGACAATCAACAGAGAGGCTGGCAAGTACCGGATTTGGCGACAAAACCCCGTTTTTGGCTCAATTTCCATACAAAACATCGAAATTTGGGCCAAATGTGGCCAAATTCGAGACTTTCACCGACTCCTCTTGCATCCCTTGGCCCTATTTTGTTGTATCCTGTTAGGCTGAGCACGAAAATGACAAAGACAATCAACAGAGAGGCTGGCAAGTACCGGATTTGGCGACAAAACCCCGTTTTTGGCTCAATTTCCATACAAAACGTCGAAATTTGGGCCAAATGTGGCCAAATTCGAGACTTTCACCGACTCCTCTTGCATCCCTTGGCCCTATTTTGTTGTATCCTGTCAGGCTGAGCACGAAAATGACAAAGACAATCAACAGAGAGGCTGGCAAGTACCGGATTTGGCGACAAAACCTCGTTTTTGGCTCAATTTCCATACAAAACGTCGAAATTTGGGCCAAATGTGGCCAAATTCGAGACTTTCACCGACTCCCATTGGATCCCTTGGCCCTATTTTGTTGTATCCTGTCAGGCTGAGCACGAAAATGACAAAGACAATCAACAGAGAGGCTGGCAAGTACCGGATTTGGCGACAAAACCCCGTTTTTGGCTCAATTTCCATACAAAACGTCGAAATTTGGGCCAAATGTGGCCAAATTCGAGGCTTTCACCGACTCCCATTGGATCCCTTGGCCATATTTTGTTGTATCCTGTCAGGCTGAGCAAAAAAATGGCCAAGGGCATCAAGCAATTCAGTGGTAAGTACCGATTTTTGCGACAAATGCACAGAAATGCTTAGAATTTGCTTGTAATGTCAATTCTGTGATTATTTCGTCAAATTGGAGCCTTTCACCGAGATTTCTTGGAGCCTTTGGACATATTCTGTTGTAACCTATCAGGCTGAGCACGAAAATGACAAAGACAATCAACAGAGAGGCTGGCAAGTACCGGATTTGGCGACAAAACCCCGTTTTTGGCTCAATTTCCATACAAAACGTCGAAATTTGGGCCAAATGTGGCCAAATTCGAGACTTTCACCGACTCCTCTTGCATCCCTTGGCCCTATTTTGTTGTATCCTGTCAGGCTGAGCACGAAAATGACAAAGACAATCAACAGAGAGGCTGGCAAGTACCGGATTTGGCGACAAAACCCCGTTTTTGGCTCAATTTCCATACAAAACGTCGAAATTTGGGCCAAATGTGGCCAAATTCGAGGCTTTCACCGACTCCCATTGGATCCCTTGGCCCTATTTTGTTGTATCCTGTCAGGCTGAGCAAAAAAATGGCCAAGGGCATCAAGCAATTCAGTGGTAAGTACCGATTTTTGCGACAAATGCACAGAAATGCTTAGAATTTGCTTGTAATGTCAATTCTGTGATTATTTCGTCAAATTGGAGCCTTTCACCGAGATTTATTGCATCCCTTGGCCCTATTTTGTTGTATCCTGTCAGGCTGAGCACGAAAATGACAAAGACAATCAACAGAGAGGCTGGCAAGTACCGGATTAGGCGACAAAACCCCGTTTTTGGCTCAATTTCCATACAAAACGTCGAAATTTGGGCCAAATGTGGCCAAATTCGAGGCTTTCACCGACTCCCATTGGATCCCTTGGCCATATTTTGTTGTATCCTGTCAGGCTGAGCAAAAAAATGGCCAAGGGCATCAAGCAATTCAGTGGTAAGTACCGATTTTTGCGACAAATGCACAGAAATGCTTAGAATTTGATTGTTATGTCAATTCTGTGATTATTTCGTCAAATTGGAGCCTTTCACCGAGATTTCTTGCATCCCTTGGCCCTATTTTGTTGTATCCTGTCAGGCTGAGCACGAAAATGACAAAGACAATCAACAGAGAGACTGGCAAGTACCGGTTTTGGCGACATAACTCCGTTTTTGGCTCAATTTCCATACAAAACGTCGAAATTTGGGCCAAATGTGGCCAAATTCGAGACTTTCACCGACTCCTCTTGCATCCCTTGGCCCTATTTTGTTGTATCCTGTCAGGCTGAGCACGAAAATGACAAAGACAATCAACAGAGAGGCTGGCAAGTACCGGATTTGGCGACAAAACCCCGTTTTTGGCTCAATTTCCATACAAAACGTCGAAATTTGGGCCAAATGTGGCCAAATTCGAGACTTTCACCGACTCCTCTTGCATCCCTTGGCCCTATTTTGTTGTATCCTGTCAGGCTGAGCACGAAAATGACAAAGACAATCAACAGAGAGGCTGGCAAGTACCGGATTTGGCGACAAAACCCCGTTTTTGGCTCAATTTCCATACAAAACGTCGAAATTTGGGCCAAATGTGGCCAAATTCGAGGCTTTCACCAACTCCCATTGGATCCCTTGGCCATATTTTGTTGTATCCTGTCAGGCTGAGCAAAAAAATGGCCAAGGGCATCAAGCAATTCAGTGGTAAGTACCGATTTTTGCGACAAATGCACAGAAATGCTTAGAATTTGCTTGTAATGTCAATTCTGTGATTATTTCGTCAAATTGGAGCCTTTCACCGAGATTTCTTGGAGCCTTTGGACATATTCTGTTGTAACCTATCAGGCTGACCACGAAAATGACAAAGACAATCAACAGAGAGGCTGGCAAGTACCGGATTTGGCGACAAAACCCCGTTTTTGGCTCAATTTCCATACAAAACGTCGAAATTTGGGCCAAATGTGGCCAAATTCGAGACTTTCACCGACTCCTCTTGCATCCCTTGGCCCTATTTTGTTGTATCCTGTCAGGCTGAGCACGAAAATGACAAAGACAATCAACAGAGAGGCTGGCAAGTACCGGATTTGGCGACAAAACCCCGTTTTTGGCTCAATTTCCATACAAAACGTCGAAATTTGGGCCAAATGTGGCCAAATTCGAGGCTTTCACCGACTCCCATTGGATCCCTTGGCCATATTTTGTTGTATCCTGTCAGGCTGAGCAAAAAAATGGCCAAGGGCATCAAGCAATTCAGTGGTAAGTACCGATTTTTGCGACAAATGCACAGAAATGCTTAGAATTTGCTTGTAATGTCAATTCTGTGATTATTTCGTCAAATTGGAGCCTTTCACCGAGATTTCTTGGAGCCTTTGGACATATTCTGTTGTAACCTATCAGGCTGAGCACGAAAATGACAAAGACAATCAACAGAGAGGCTGGCAAGTACCGGATTTGGCGACAAAACCCCGTTTTTGGCTCAATTTCCATACAAAACGTCGAAATTTGGGCCAAATGTGGCCAAATTCGAGACTTTCACCGACTCCTCTTGCATCCCTTGGCCCTATTTTGTTGTATCCTGTCAGGCTGAGCACGAAAATGACAAAGACAATCAACAGAGAGGCTGGCAAGTACCGGATTTGGCGACAAAACCCCGTTTTTGGCTCAATTTCCATACAAAACGTCGAAATTTGGGCCAAATGTGGCCAAATTCGAGGCTTTCACCGACTCCCATTGGATCCCTTGGCCATATTTTGTTGTATCCTGTCAGGCTGAGCAAAAAAATGGCCAAGGGCATCAAGCAATTCAGTGGTAAGTACCGATTTTTGCGACAAATGCACAGAAATGCTTAGAATTTGCTTGTAATGTCAATTCAGTGATTATTTCGTCAAATTGGAGCCTTTCACCAAGATTTCTTGGAGCCTTTGGACATATTCTGTTGTAACCTATCAGGCTGAGCACGAAAATGACAAAGACAATCAACAGAGAGGCTGGCAAGTACCGGATTTGGCGACAAAACCCCGTTTTTGGCTCAATTTCCATACGAAACGTCGAAATTTGGGCCAAATGTGGCCAAATTCGAGACTTTCACCGACTCCTCTTGCATCCCTTGGCCCTAATTTGTTGTATCCTGTCAGGCTGAGCACGAAAATGACAAAGACAATCAACAGAGAGGCTGGCAAGTACCGGATTTGGCGACAAAACCCCGTTTTTGGCTCAATTTCCATACAAAACGTCGAAATTTGGGCCAAATGTGGCCAAATTCGAGGCTTTCACCGACTCCCATTGGATCCCTTGGCCATATTTTGTTGTATCCTGTCAGGCTGAGCAAAAAAATGGCCAAGGGCATCAAGCAATTCAGTGGTAAGTACCGATTTTTGCGACAAATGCACAGAAATGCTTAGAATTTGCTTGTAATGTCAATTCTGTGATTATTTCGTCAAATTGGAGCCTTTCACCGACTCCTCTTGCATCCCTTGGCCCTATTTTGTTGTATCTTGTCAGGCTGAGCACGAAAATGACAAAGACAATCAACAGAGAGGCTGGCAAGTACCGGATTTGGCGACAAAACCCCGTTTTTGGCTCAATTTCCATACAAAACGTCGAAATTTGGGCCAAATGTGGCTAAAATCGAGGATTTCACCGACTCCCATTGGATCCCTTGGCCGTATTTTGTTGTATCCTGTCAGGCTGAGCAAAAAAATGGCCAAGGGCATCAAGCAATTCAGTGGTAAGTACCGATTTTTGCGACAAATGCACAGAAATGCTTAGAATTTGCTTGTAATGTCAATTCTGTGATTATTTCGTCAAATTGGAGCCTTTCACCGAGATTTCTTGGAGCCTTTGGACATATTCTGTTGTAACCTATCAGGCTGAGCACGAAAATGACAAAGACAATCAACAGAGAGGCTGGCAAGTACCGGATTTGGCGACAAAACCCCGTTTTTGGCTCAATTTCCATACAAAACGTCGAAATTTGGGCCAAATGTGGCCAAATTCGAGACTTTCACCGACTCCTCTTGCATCCCTTGGCCCTATTTTGTTGTATCCTGTCAGGCTGAGCACGAAAATGACAAAGACAATCAACAGAGAGGCTGGCAAGTACCGGATTTGGCGACAAAACCCCGTTTTTGGCTCAATTTCCATACAAAACGTCGAAATTTAAGCCAAATGTGGCCAAATTCGAGGCTTTCACCGACTCCCATTAGATCCCTTGGCCATATTTTGTTGTATCCTGTCAGGCTGAGCAAAAAAATGGCCAAGGGCATCAACCAATTCAGTGGTAAGTACCGATTTTTGCGACAAATGCACAGAAATGCTTAGAATTTGCTTGTAATGTCAATTCTGTGATTATTTCGTCAAATTGGAGCCTTTCACCGAGATTTCTTGCATCCCTTGGCCCTATTTTATTGTATCCTGTCAGGCTGAGCACGAAAATGACAAAGACAATCAACAGAGAGGCTGGCAAGTACCGGATTTGGCGACAAAACCCCTTTTTGGCTCAATTTCCATACAAAACGTCGAAATTTGGGCCAAATGTGGCCAAATTCGAGACTTTCACCGACTCCTCTTGCATCCCTTGGCCCTATTTTGTTGTATCCTGTCAGGCTGAGCACGAAAATGACAAAGACAATCAACAGAGAGGCTGGCAAGTACCGGATTTGGCGACAAAACCCCGTTTTTGGCTCAATTTCCATACAAAACGTCGAAATTTGGGCCAAATGTGGCCAAATTCGAGACTTTCACCGACTCCTCTTGCATCCCTTGGCCCTATTTTGTTGTATCCTGTCAGGCTGAGCACGAAAATGACAAAGACAATCAACAGAGAGGCTGGCAAGTACCGGATTTGGCGACAAAACCCCGTTTTTGGCTCAATTTCCATACAAAACGTCGAAATTTGGGCCAAATGTGGCCAAATTCGAGACTTTCACCGACTCCTCTTGCATCCCTTGGCCCTATTTTGTTGTATCCTGTCAGGCTGAGCACGAAAATGACAAAGACAATCAACAGAGAGGCTGGCAAGTACCGGATTTGGCGACAAAACCCCGTTTTTGGCTCAATTTCCATACAAAACGTCGAAATTTGGGCCAAATGTGGCTAAAATCGAAACTTTCACCGACTCCCATTGGATCCCTTGGCCATATTTTGTTGTATCCTGTCAGGCTGAGCAAAAAAATGGCCAAGGGCATCAAGCAATTCAGTGGTAAGTACCGATTTTTGCGACAAATGCACAGAAATGCTTAGAATTTGCTTGTAATGTCAATTCTGTGATTATTTCGTCAAATTGGAGCCTTTCACCGAGATTTCTTGGAGCCTTTGGACATATTCTGTTGTAACCTATCAGGCTGAGCACGAAAATGACAAAGACAATCAACAGAGAGGCTGGCAAGTACCGGATTTGGCGACAAAACCCCGTTTTTGGCTCAATTTCCATACGAAACGTCGAAATTTGGGCCAAATGTGGCCAAATTCGAGACTTTCACCGACTCCTCTTGAATCCCTTGGCCCTAACTTGTTGTATCCTGTCAGGCTGAGCACGAAAATGACAAAGACAATCAACAGAGAGGCTGGCAAGTACCGGATTTGGCGACAAAACCCCGTTTTTGGCTCAATTTCCATACAAAACGTCGAAATTTGGGCCAAATGTGGCCAAATTCGAGGCTTTCACCGACTCCCATTGGATCCCTTGGCCATATTTTGTTGTATCCTGTCAGGCTGAGCAAAAAAATGGCCAAGGGCATCAAGCAATTCAGTGGTAAGTACCGATTTTTGCGACAAATGCACAGAAATGCTTAGAATTTGCTTGTAATGTCAATTCTGTGATTATTTCGTCAAATTGGAGCCTTTCACCGACTCCTCTTGCATCCCTTGGCCCTATTTTGTTGTATCCTGTCAGGCTGAGCACGAAAATGACAAAGACAATCAACAGAGAGGCTGGCAAGTACCGGATTTGGCGACAAAACCCCGTTTTTGGCTCAATTTCCATACAAAACGTCGAAATTTGGGCCAAATGTGGCTAAAATCGAGGATTTCACCAACTCCCATTGGATCCCTTGGCCATATTTTGTTGTATCCTGTCAGGCTGAGCAAAAAAATGGCCAAGGGCATCAAGCAATTCAGTGGTAAGTACCGATTTTTGCGACAAATGCACAGAAATGCTTAGAATTTGCTTGTAATGTCAATTCTGTGATTATTTCGTCAAATTGGAGCCTTTCACCGAGATTTCTTGGAGCCTTTGGACATATTCTGTTGTAACCTATCAGGCTGAGCACGAAAATGACAAAGACAATCAACAGAGAGGCTGGCAAGTACCGGATTTGGCGACAAAACCCCGTTTTTGGCTCAATTTCCATACAAAACGTCGAAATTTGGGCCAAATGTGGCCAAATTCGAGACTTTCACCGACTCCTCTTGCATCCCTTGGCCCTATTTTGTTGTATCCTGTCAGGCTGAGCACGAAAATGACAAAGACAATCAACAGAGAGGCTGGCAAGTACCGGATTTGGCGACAAAACCCCGTTTTTGGCTCAATTTCCATACAAAACGTCGAAATTTGGGCCAAATGTGGCCAAATTCGAGACTTTCACCGACTCCCATTGGATCCCTCGGCCATATTTTGTTGTATCCTGTCAGGCTGAGCAAAAAAATGGCCAAGGGCATCAACCAATTCAGTGGTAAGTACCGATTTTTGCGACAAATGCACAGAAATGCTTAGAATTTGCTTGTAATGTCAATTCTGTGATTATTTCGTCAAATTGGAGCCTTTCACCGAGATTTCTTGCATCCCTTGGCCCTATTTTATTGTATCCTGTCAGGCTGAGCACGAAAATGACAAAGACAATCAACAGAGAGGCTGGCAAGTACCGGATTTGGCGACAAAATCCCGTTTTTGGCTCAATTTCCATACAAAACGTCGAAATTTGGGCCAAATGTGGCCAAATTCGAGACTTTCACCGACTCCTCTTGCATCCCTTGGCCCTATTTTGTTGTATCCTGTCAGGCTGAGCACGAAAATGACAAAGACAATCAACAGAGAGGCTGGCAAGTACCGGATTTGGCGACAAAACCCCGTTTTTGGCTCAATTTCCATACAAAACGTCGAAATTTGGGCCAAATGTGGCCAAATTCGAGACTTTCACCGACTCCTCTTGCATCCCTTGGCCCTATTTTGTTGTATCCTGTCAGGCTGAGCACGAAAATGACAAAGACAATCAACAGAGAGGCTGGCAAGTACCGGATTTGGCGACAAAACCCCGTTTTTGGCTCAATTTCCATACAAAACGTCGAAATTTGGGCCAAATGTGGCCAAATTCGAGACTTTCACCGACTCCTCTTGCATCCCTTGGCCCTATTTTGTTGTATCCTGTCAGGCTGAGCACGAAAATGACAAAGACAATCAACAGAGAGGCTGGCAAGTACCGGATTTGGCGACAAAACCCCGTTTTTGGCTCAATTTCCATACAAAACGTCGAAATTTGGGCCAAATGTGGCTAAAATCGAAACTTTCACCGACTCCCATTGGATCCCTTGGCCATATTTTGTTGTATCCTGTCAGGCTGAGCAAAAAAATGGCCAAGGGCATCAAGAAATTCAGTGGTAAGTACCGATTTTTGCGACAAATGCACAGAAATGCTTAGAATTTGCTTGTAATGTCAATTCTGTGATTATTTCGTCAAATTGGAGCCTTTCACCGAGATTTCTTGGAGCCTTTGGACATATTCTGTTGTAACCTATCAGGCTGAGCACGAAAATGACAAAGACAATCAACAGAGAGGCTGGCAAGTACCGGATTTGGCGACAAAACCCCGTTTTTGGCTCAATTTCCATACAAAACGTCGAAATTTGGGCCAAATGTGGCCAAATTCGAGACTTTCACCGACTCCTCTTGCATCCCTTGGCCCTATTTTGTTGTATCCTGTCAGGCTGAGCACGAAAATGACAAAGACAATCAACAGAGAGGCTGGCAAGTACCGGATTTGGCGACAAAACCCCGTTTTTGGCTCAATTTCCATACAAAACGTCGAAATTTGGGCCAAATGTGGCCAAATTCGAAGCTTTCACCGACTCCCATTGGATCCCTTGGCCATATTTTGTTGTATCCTGTCAGGCTGAGCACGAAAATGACAAAGACAATCAACAGAGAGACTGGCAAGTACCGGATTTGGCGACAAAACCCCGTTTTTGGCTCAATTTCCATACAAAACGTCGAAATTTGGGCCAAATGTGGCCAAATTCGAGACTTTCACCGACTCCTCTTGCATCCCTTGGCCCTATTTTGTTGTATCCTGTCAGGCTGAGCACGAAAATGACAAAGACAATCAACAGAGAGGCTGGCAAGTACCGGATTTGGCGACAAAACGTCGTTTTTGGCTCAATTTCCATACAAAACGTCGAAATTTGGGCCAAATGTGGCCAAATTCGAGACTTTCACCGACTCCTCTTGCATCCCTTGGCCATATTTTGTTGTATCCTGTCAGGCTGAGCACGAAAATGACAAAGACAATCAACAGAGAGGCTGGCAAGTACCGGATTTGGCGACAAAACCCCGTTTTTGGCTCAATTTCCATACAAAACGTCGAAATTTGGGCCAAATGTGGCCAAATTCGAGGCTTTCACCAACTCCCATTGGATCCCTTGGCCATATTTTGTTGTATCCTGTCAGGCTGAGCAAAAAAATGGCCAAGGGCATCAAGCAATTTAGTGGTAAGTACCGATTTTTGCGACAAATGCACAGAAATGCTTAGAATTTGCTTGTAATGTCAATTCTGTGATTATTTCGTCAAATTGGAGCCTTTCACCGAGATTTCTTGGAGCCTTTGGACATATTCTGTTGTAACCTATCAGGCTGAGCACGAAAATGACAAAGACAATCAACAGAGAGGCTGGCAAGTACCGGATTTGGCGACAAAACCCCGTTTTTGGCTCAATTTCCATACAAAACGTCGAAATTTGGGCCAAATGTGGCCAAATTCGAGACTTTCACCGACTCCTCTTGCATCCCTTGGCCCTATTTTGTTGTATCCTGTCAGGCTGAGCACGAAAATGACAAAGACAATCAACAGAGAGGCTGGCAAGTACCGGATTTGGCGACAAAACCCCGTTTTTGGCTCAATTTCCATACAAAACGTCGAAATTTGGGCCAAATGTGGCCAAATTCGAGACTTTCACCGACTCCTCTTGCATCCCTTGGTACTATTTTGTTGTATCCTGTCAGGCTGAGCACGAAAATGACAAAGACAATCAACAGAGAGGCTGGCAAGTACCGGATTTGGCGACAAAACCCCGTTTTTGGCTCAATTTCCATACAAAACGTCGAAATTTGGGCCAAATGTGGCCCAATTCGAGACTTTCACCGACTCCTCTTGCATCCCTTGGCCCTATTTTGTTGTATCCTGTCAGGCTGAGCACGAAAATGACAAAGACAATCAACAGAGAGGCTGGCAAGTACCGGATTTGGCGACAAAACCCCGTTTTTGGCTCAATTTCCATACAAAACGTCGAAATTTGGGCCAAATATGGCCAAATTCGAGACTTTCACCGACTCCTCTTGCATCCCTTGGCCCTATTTTGTTGTATCCTGTCAGGCTGAGCACGAAAATGACAAAGACAATCAACAGAGAGGCTGGCAAGTACCGGATTTGGCGACAAAACCCCGTTTTTGGCTCAATTTCCATACAAAACGTCGAAATTTGGGCCAAATGTGGCCAAATTCGAGGCTTTCACCAACTCCCATTGGATCCCTTGGCCATATTTTGTTGTATCCTGTCAGGCTGAGCAAAAAAATGGCCAAGGGCATCAAGCAATTTAGTGGTAAGTACCGATTTTTGCGACAAATGCACAGAAATGCTTAGAATTTGCTTGTAATGTCAATTCTGTGATTATTTCGTCAAATTGGAGCCTTTCACCGAGATTTCTTGGAGCCTTTGGACATATTCTGTTGTAACCTATCAGGCTGACCACGAAAATGACAAAGACAATCAACAGAGAGGCTGGCAAGTACCGGATTTGGCGACAAAACCCCGTTTTTGGCTCAATTTCCATACAAAACGTCGAAATTTGGGCCAAATGTGGCCAAATTCGAGACTTTCACCGACTCCTCTTGCATCCCTTGGCCCTATTTTGTTGTATCCTGTCAGGCTGAGCACGAAAATGACAAAGACAATCAACAGAGAGGCTGGCAAGTACCGGATTTGGCGACAAAACCCCGTTTTTGGCTCAATTTCCATACAAAACGTCGAAATTTGGGCCAAATGTGGCCAAATTCGAGACTTTCACCGACTCCTCTTGCATCCCTTGGCCCTATTTTGTTGTATCCTGTCAGGTTGAGCACGAAAATGACAAAGACAATCAACAGAGAGGCTGGCAAGTACCGGATTTGGCGACAAAACCCCGTTTTTGGCTCAATTTCCATACAAAACGTCGAAATTTGGGCCAAATGTGGCCAAATTCGAGGCTTTCACCGACTCCCATTGGATCCCTTGGCCATATTTTGTTGTATCCTGTCAGGCTGAGCAAAAAAATGGCCAAGGGCATCAAGCAATTCAGTGGTAAGTACCGATTTTTGCGACAAATGCACAGAAATGCTTAGAATTTGCTTGTAATGTCAATTCTGTGATTATTTCGTCAAATTGGAGCCTTTCACCAAGATTTCTTGGAGCCTTTGGACATATTCTGTTGTAACCTATCAGGCTGAGCACGAAAATGACAAAGACAATCAACAGAGAGGCTGGCAAGTACCGGATTTGGCGACAAAACCCCGTTTTTGGCTCAATTTCCATACAAAACGTCGAAATTTGGGCCAAATGTGGCCAAATTCGAGACTTTCACCGACTCCTCTTGCATCCCTTGGCCCTATTTTGTTGTATCCTGTCAGGCTGAGCACGAAAATGACAAAGACAATCAACAGAGAGGCTGGCAAGTACCGGATTTGGCGACAAAACCCCGTTTTTGGCTCAATTTCCATACAAAACGTCGAAATTTGGGCCAAATGTGGCCAAATTCGAGGCTTTCACCGACTCCCATTGGATCCCTTGGCCATATTTTGTTGTATCCTGTCAGGCTGAGCAAAAAAATGGCCAAGGGCATCAAGCAATTCAGTGGTAAGTACCGATTTTTGCGACAAATGCACAGAAATGCTTAGAATTTGCTTGTAATGTCAATTCTGTGATTATTTCGTCAAATTGGAGCCTTTCACCGAGATTTCTTGGAGCCTTTGGACATATTCTGTTGTAACCTATCAGGCTGAGCACGAAAATGACAAAGACAATCAACAGAGAGGCTGGCAAGTACCGGATTTGGCGACAAAACCCCGTTTTTGGCTCAATTTCCATACAAAACGTCGAAATTTGGGCCAAATGTGGCCAAATTCGAGACTTTCACCGACTCCTCTTGCATCCCTTGGCCCTATTTTGTTGTATCCTGTCAGGCTGAGCACGAAAATGACAAAGACAATCAACAGAGAGGCTGGCAAGTACCGGATTTGGCGACAAAACCCCGTTTTTGGCTCAATTTCCATACAAAACGTCGAAATTTGGGCCAAATGTGGCCAAATTCGAAACTTTCACCGACTCCCCTTGCATCCCTTGGCCCTATTTTGTTGTATCCTGTCAGGCTGAGCACGAAAATGACAAAGACAATCAACAGAGAGGCTGGCAAGTACCGGATTTGGCGACAAAACCCCGTTTTTGGCTCAATTTCCATACAAAACGTCGAAATTTGGGCCAAATGTGGCCAAATTCGAGGCTTTCACCGACTCCCATTGGATCCCTCGGCCTTATTTTGTTGTATCCTGTCAGGCTGAGCAAAAAAATGGCCAAGGGCATCAAGCAATTCAGTGGTAAGTACCGATTTTTGCGACAAATGCACAGAAATGCTTAGAATTTGCTTGTAATGTCAATTCTGTGATTATTTCGTCAAATTGGAGCCTTTCACCGAGATTTCTTGCATCCCTTGGCCCTATTTTGTTGTATCCTGTCAGGCTGAGCACGAAAATGACAAAGACAATCAACAGAGAGGCTGGCAAGTACCGGATTTGGCGACAAAACCCCGTTTTTGGCTCAATTTCCATACAAAACGTCGAAATTTGGGCCAAATGTGGCCAAATTCGAGACTTTCACTGACTCCTCTTGCATCCCTTGCCCCTATTTTGTTGTATCCTGTCAAGCTGAGCACGAAAATGACAAAGACAATCAACAGAGAGGCTGGCAAGTACCGGATTTGGCGACAAAACCCCGTTTTTGGCTCAATTTCCATACAAAACGTCGAAATTTGGGCCAAATGTGGCCAAATTCGAAGTTTTCACCGACTCCCATTGGATCCCTCGGCCATATTTTGTTGTATCCTGTCAGGCTGAGCAAAAAAATGGCCAAGGGCATCAAGCAATTCAGTGGTAAGTACCGATTTTTGCGACAAATGCACAGAAATGCTTAGAATTTGCTTGTAATGTCAATTCTGTGATTATTTCGTCAAATTGGAGCCTTTCACCGAGATTTCTTGGAGCCTTTGGACATATTCTGTTGTAACCTATCAGGCTGAGCACGAAAATGACAAAGACAATCAACAGAGAGGCTGGCAAGTACCGGATTTGGCGACAAAACCCCGTTTTTGGCTCAATTTCCATACAAAACGTCGAAATTTGGGCCAAATGTGGCCAAATTCGAGACTTTCACCGACTCCTCTTGCATCCCTTGGCCATATTTTAATGTATCCTGTCAGGCTGAGCACGAAAATGACAAAGACAATCAACAGAGAGGCTGGCAAGTACCGGATTTGGCGACAAAACCCCGTTTTTGGCTCAATTTCCATACAAAACGTCGAAATTTGGGCCAAATGTGGCCAAATTCGAGGCTTTCACCGACTCCCATTGGATCCCTTGGCCCTATTTTGTTGTATCCTGTCAGGCTGAGCAAAAAAATGGCCAAGGGCATCAAGCAATTCAGTGGTAAGTACCGATTTTTGCGACAAATGCACAGAAATGCTTAGAATTTGCTTGTAATGTCAATTCTGTGATTATTTCGTCAAATTGGAGCCTTTCACCGAGTTTTCTTGGAGCCTTTGGACATATTCTGTTGTAACCTATCAGGCTGAGCACGAAAATGACAAAGACAATCAACAGAGAGGCTGGCAAGTACCGGATTTGGCGACAAAAGCCCGTTTTTGGCTCAATTTCCATACAAAACGTCGAAATTTGGCCCAAATGTGGCCAAATTCGAGACTTTCACCGACTCCTCTTGCATCCCTTGGCCCTATTTTGTTGTATCCTGTCAGGCTGAGCACGAAAATGACAAAGACAATCAACAGAGAGGCTGGCAAGTACCGGATTTGGCGACAAAACCCCGTTTTTGGCTCAATTTCCATACAAAACGTCGAAATTTGGGCCAAATGTGGCCAAATTCGAGGCTTTCACCGACTCCCATTGGATCCCTTGGCCATATTTTGTTGTATCCTGTCAGGCTGAGCAAAAAAATGGCCAAGGGCATCAAGCAATTCAGTGGTAAGTACCGATTTTTGCGACAAATGCACAGAAATGCTTAGAATTTGCTTGTAATGTCAATTCTGTGATTATTTCGTCAAATTGGAGCCTTTCACCGAGATTTCTTGGAGCCTTTGGACATATTCTGTTGTAACCTATCAGGCTGAGCACGAAAATGACAAAGACAATCAACAGAGAGGCTGGCAAGTACCGGATTTGGCGACCAAACCCCGTTTTTGGCTCAATTTCCATACAAAACGTCGAAATTTGGCCCAAATGTGGCCAAATTCGAGACTTTCACCTACTCCTCTTGCATCCCTTGGCCCTATTTTGTTGTATCCTGTCAGGCTGAGCACGAAAATGACAAAGACAATCAACAGAGAGGCTGGCAAGTACCGGATTTGGCGACAAAACCCCGTTTTTGGCTCAATTTCCATACAAAACGTCGAAATTTGGGCCAAATGTGGCCAAATTCGAGGCTTTCACCGACTCCCATTGGATCCCTTGGCCATATTTTGTTGTATCCTGTCAGGCTGAGCAAAAAAATGGCCAAGGGCATCAAGCAATTCAGTGGTAAGTACCGATTTTTGCGACAAATGCACAGAAATGCTTAGAATTTGCTTGTAATGTCAATTCTGTGATTATTTCGTCAAATTGGAGCCTTTCACCGAGATTTCTTGGAGCCTTTGGACATATTCTGTTGTAACCTATCAGGCTGAGCACGAAAATGACAAAGACAATCAACAGAGAGGCTGGCAAGTACCGGATTTGGCGACCAAACCCCGTTTTTGGCTCAATTTCCATACAAAACGTCGAAATTTGGCCCAAATGTGGCCAAATTCGAGACTTTCACCTACTCCTCTTGCATCCCTTGGCCCTATTTTGTTGTATCCTGTCAGGCTGAGCACGAAAATGACAAAGACAATCAACAGAGAGGCTGGCAAGTACCGGATTTGGCGACAAAACCCCGTTTTTGGCTCAATTTCCATACAAAACGTCGAAATTTGGGCCAAATGTGGCCAAATTCGAGGCTTTCACCAACTCCCATTGGATCCCTTGGCCATATTTTGTTGTATCCTGTCAGGCTGAGCAAAAAAATGGCCAAGGGCATCAAGCAATTCAGTGGTAAGTACCGATTTTTGCGACAAATGCACAGAAATGCTTAGAATTTGCTTGTAATGTCAATTCTGTGATTATTTCGTCAAATTGGAGCCTTTCACCGAGATATCTTGGAGCCTTTGGACATATTCTGTTGTAACCTATCAGGCTGAGCACGAAAATGACAAAGACAATCAACAGAGAGGCTGGCAAGTACCGGATTTGGCGACAAAACCCCGTTTTTGGCTCAATTTCCATACAAAACGTCGAAATTTGGGCCAAATGTGGCCAAATTCGAGACTTTCACCGACTCCTCTTGCATCCCTTGGCCCTATTTTGTTGTATCCTGTCAGGCTGAGCACGAAAATGACAAAGACAATCAACAGAGAGGCTGGCAAGTACCGGATTTGGCGACAAAACCCCGTTTTTGGCTCAATTTCCATACAAAACGTCGAAATTTGGGCCAAATGTGGCCAAATTCGAGGCTTTCACCGACTCCCATTGGATCCCTTGGCCATATTTTGTTGTATCCTGTCAGGCTGAGCAAAAAAATGGCCAAGGGCATCAAGCAATTCAGTGGTAAGTACCGATTTTTGCGACAAATGCACAGAAATGCTTAGAATTTGCTTGTAATGTCAATTCTGTGATTATTTCGTCAAATTGGAGCCTTTCACCGAGATTTCTTGGAGCCTTTGGACATATTCTGTTGTAACCTATCAGGCTGAGCACGAAAATGACAAAGACAATCAACAGAGAGGCTGGCAAGTACCGGATTTGGCGACAAAACCCCGTTTTTGGCTCAATTTCCATACAAAACGTCGAAATTTGGGCCAAATGTGGCCAAATTCGAGACTTTCACCGACTCCTCTTGCATCCCTTGGCCCTATTTTGTTGTATCCTGTCAGGCTGAGCACGAAAATGACAAAGACAATCAACAGAGAGGCTGGCAAGTACCGGATTTGGCGACAAAACCCCGTTTTTGGCTCAATTTCCATACAAAACGTCGAAATTTGGGCCAAATGTGGCCAAATTCGAGACTTTCACCGACTCCTCTTGCATCCCTTGGCCCTATTTTGTTGTATCCTGTCAGGCTGAGCACGAAAATGACAAAGACAATCAACAGAGAGGCTGGCAAGTACCGGATTTGGCGACAAAACCCCGTTTTTGGCTCAATTTCCATACAAAACGTCGAAATTTGGGCCAAATGTGGCCAAATTCGAGGCTTTCACCGACTCCCATTGGATCCCTTGGCCATATTTTGTTGTATCCTGTCAGGCTGAGCAAAAAAATGGCCAAGGGCATCAAGCAATTCAGTGGTAAGTACCGATTTTTGCGACAAATGCACAGAAATGCTTAGAATTTGCTTGTAATGTCAATTCTGTGATTATTTCGTCAAATTGGAGCCTTTCACCGAGATTTCTTGGAGCCTTTGGACATATTCTGTTGTAACCTATCAGGCTGAGCACGAAAATGACAAAGACAATCAACAGAGAGGCTGGCAAGTACCGGATTTGGCGACAAAACCCCGTTTTTGGCTCAATTTCCATACAAAACGTCGAAATTTGGGCCAAATGTGGCCAAATTCGAGACTTTCACCGACTCCTCTTGCATCCCTTGGCCCTATTTTGATGTATCCTGTCAGGCTGAGCACGAAAATGACAAAGACAATCAACAGAGAGGCTGGCAAGTACCGGATTTGGCGACAAAACCCCGTTTTTGGCTCAATTTCCATACAAAACGTCGAAATTTGGGCCAAATGTGGCCAAATTCGAGGCTTTCACCGACTCCCATTGGATCCCTTGGCCATATTTTGTTGTATCCTGTCAGGCTGAGCAAAAAAATGGCCAAGGGCATCAAGCAATTCAGTGGTAAGTACCGATTTTTGCGACAAATGCACAGAAATGCTTAGAATTTGCTTGTAATGTCAATTCTGTGATTATTTCGTCAAATTGGAATCTTTCACCGAGATTTCTCGGAGCCTTTGGACATATTCTGTTGTAACCTATCAAACTGAGCACGAAAATGACAAAGACAATCAACAGAGAGGCTGGCAAGTACCGGATTTGGCGACAAAACCCCGTTTTTGGCTCAATTTCCATACAAAACGTCGAAATTTGGGCCAAATGTGGCCAAATTCGAGGCTTTCACCGACTCCTCTTGCATCCCTTGGCCCTATTTTGTTGTATCCTGTCAGGCTGAGCACGAAAATGACAAAGACAATCAACAGAGAGGCTGGCAAGTACCGGATTTGGCGACAAAACCCCGTTTTTGGCTCAATTTCCATACAAAACGTCGAAATTTGGGCCAAATGTGGCCAAATTCGAGGCTTTCACCGACTCCCATTGGATCCCTTGGCCATATTTTGTTGTATCCTGTCAGGCTGAGCAAAAAAATGGCCAAGGGCATCAAGCAATTCAGTGGTAAGTACCGATTTTTGCGACAAATGCACAGAAATGCTTAGAATTTGCTTGTAATGTCAATTCTGTGATTATTTCGTCAAATTGGAGCCTTTCACCAAGATTTCTTGGAGCCTTTGGACATATTCTGTTGTAACCTATCAGGCTGAGCACGAAAATGACAAAGACAATCAACAGAGAGGCTGGCAAGTACCGGATTTGGCGACAAAACCCCGTTTTTGGCTCAATTTCCATACAAAACGTCGAAATTTGGGCCAAATGTGGCCAAATTCGAGACTTTCACCGACTCCTCTTGCATCCCTTGGCCCTATTTTGTTGTATCCTGTCAGGCTGAGCACGAAAATGACAAAGACAATCAACAGAGAGGCTGGCAAGTACCGGATTTGGCGACAAAACCCCGTTTTTGGCTCAATTTCCATACAAAACGTCGAAATTTGGGCCAAATGTGGCCAAATTCGAGGCTTTCACCGACTCCTCTTGCATCCCTTGGCCCTATTTTGTTGTATCCTGTCAGGCTGAGCACGAAAATGACAAAGACAATCAACAGAGAGGCTGGCAAGTACCGGATTTGGCGACAAAACCCCGTTTTTGGCTCAATTTCCATACAAAACGTCGAAATTTGGGCCAAATGTGGCCAAATTCGAGGCTTTCACCGACTCCCATTGGATCCCTTGGCCATATTTTGTTGTATCCTGTCAGGCTGAGCAAAAAAATGGCCAAGGGCATCAAGCAATTCAGTGGTAAGTACCGATTTTTGCGACAAATGCACAGAAATGCTTAGAATTTGCTTGTAATGTCAATTCTGTGATTATTTCGTCAAATTGGAGCCTTTCACCAAGATTTCTTGGAGCCTTTGGACATATTCTGTTGTAACCTATCAGGCTGAGCACGAAAATGACAAAGACAATCAACAGAGAGGCTGGCAAGTACCGGATTTGGCGACAAAACCCCGTTTTTGGCTCAATTTCCATACAAAACGTCGAAATTTGGGCCAAATGTGGCCAAATTCGAGACTTTCACCGACTCCTCTTGCATCCCTTGGCCCTATTTTGTTGTATCCTGTCAGGCTGAGCACGAAAATGACAAAGACAATCAACAGAGAGGCTGGCAAGTACCGGATTTGGCGACAAAACCCCGTTTTTGGCTCAATTTCCATACAAAACGTCGAAATTTGGGCCAAATGTGGCCAAATTCGAGACTTTCACCAACTCCTCTTGCATCCCTTGGCCCTATTTTGTTGTATCCTGTCAGGCTGAGCACGAAAATGACAAAGACAATCAACAGAGAGGCTGGCAAGTACCGGATTTGGCGACAAAACCCCGTTTTTGGCTCAATTTCCATACAAAACGTCGAAAATTGGGCCAAATGAGGCCAATTTCGAGGCTTTCACCGACTCCCATTGGATCCCTTGGCCATATTTTGTTGTATCCTGTCAGGCTGAGCAAAAAAATGGCCAAGGGCATCAAGCAATTCAGTGGTAAGTACCGATTTTTGCGACAAATGCACAGAAATGCTTAGAATTTGCTTGTAATGTCAATTCTGTGATTATTTCGTCAAATTGGAGCCTTTCACCGAGATTTCTTGCATCCCTTGGCCCTATTTTGTTGTATCCTGTCAGGCTGAGCACGAAAATGACAAAGACAATCAACAGAGAGACTGGCAAGTACCGGATTTGGCGACAAAACCCCGTTTTTGGCTCAATTTCCATACAAAACGTCGAAATTTGGGCCAAATGTGGCCAAATTCAAGACTTTCACCGACTCCTCTTGCATCCCTTGCTCCCCTTTTTGTTGTATCCTGTCAGGCTGAGCACGAAAATGACAAAGACAATCAACAGAGAGGCTGGCAAACACCGGATCTGGCGACAAAACCCCGTATTTGGCTCAATTTCCATACAAAACGTCGAAATTTGGGCCAAATGTGGCCAAATACGAGGCTTTCACCGACTCCCATTGGATCCCTTGGCCATATTTTGTTGTATCCTGTCAGGCTGAGCAAAAAAATGGCCAAGGGCATCAAGCAATTCAGTGGTAAGTACCGATTTTTGCGACAAATGCACAGAAATGCTTAGAATTTGCTTGTAATGTCAATTCTGTGATTATTTCGTCAAATTGGAGCCTTTCACCAAGATTTCTTGCATCCCTTGGCCCTATTTTGTTGTATCCTGTCAGGCTGAGCAAAAAAATGGCCAAGGGCATCAAGCAATTCAGTGGTAAGTACCGATTTTTGCGACAAATGCACAGAAATGCTTAGAATTTGCTTGTAATGTCAATTCTGTGATTATTTCGTCAAATTGGAGCCTTTCACCGAGATTTCTTGGAGCCTTTGGACATATTTTGTTGTAACCTATCAGACTGAGCACGAAAATGACAAAGACAATCAACAGAGAGGCTGGCAAGTACCGGATTTGGCGACAAAACCCCGTTTTTGGCTCAATTTCCATACAAAACGTCGAAATTTGGGCCAAATGTGGCCAAATTCGAGACTTTCACCGACTCCTCTTGCATCCCTTGGCCCTATTTTGTTGTATCCTGTCAGGCTGAGCACGAAAATGACAAAGACAATCAACAGAGAGGCTGGCAAGTACCGGATTTGGCGACAAAACCCCGTTTTTGGCTCAATTTCCATACAAAACGTCGAAATTTGGGCCAAATGTGGCCAAATTCGAGGCTTTCACCGACTCCCATTGGATCCCTTGGCCATATTTTGTTGTATCCTGTCAGGCTGAGCAAAAAAATGGCCAAGGGCATCAAGCAATTCAGTGGTAAGTATCGATTTTTGCGACAAATGCACAGAAATGCTTAGAATTTGCTTGTAATGTCAATTCTGTGATTATTTCGTCAAATTGGAGCCTTTCACCGAGATTTCTTGGAGCCTTTGGACATATTCTGTTGTAACCTATCAGGCTGAGCACGAAAATGACAAAGACAATCAACAGAGAGGCTGGCAAGTACCGGATTTGGCGACAAAACCCCGTTTTTGGCTCAATTTCCATACAAAACGTCGAAATTTGGGCCAAATGTGGCCAAATTCGAGACTTTCACCGACTCCTCTTGCATCCCTTGGCCCTATTTTGTTGTATCCTGTCAGGCTGAGCACGAAAATGACAAAGACAATCAACAGAGAGGCTGGCAAGTACCGGATTTGGCGACAAAACCCCGTTTTTGGCTCAATTTCCATACAAAACGTCGAAATTTGGGCCAAATGTGGCCAAATTCGAGGCTTTCACCAACTCCCATTGGATCCCTTGGCCATATTTTGTTGTATCCTGTCAGGCTGAGCAAAAAAATGGCCAAGGGCATCAAGCAATTCAGTGGTAAGTACCGATTTTTGCGACAAATGCACAGAAATGCTTAGAATTTGCTTGTAATGTCAATTCTGTGATTATTTCGTCAAATTGGAGCCTTTCACCGAGATTTCTTGCATCCCTTGGCCCTATTTTGTTGTATCCTGTCAGGCTGAGCACGAAAATGACAAAGACAATCAACAGAGAGGCTGGCAAGTACCGGATTTGGCGACAAAACCCCGTTTTTGGCTCAATTTCCATACAAAACGTCGAAATTTGGGCCAAATGTGGCTAAAATCGAGGCTTTCACCGACTCCCATTGGATCCCTTGGCCATATTTTGTTGTATCCCGTCAGGCTGAGCAAAAAAATGGCCAAGGGCATCAAGCAATTCAGTGGTAAGTACCGATTTTTGCGACAAATGCACAGAAATGCTTAGAATTTGCTTGTAATGTCAATTCTGTGATTATTTCGTCAAATTGGAGCCTTTCACCGAGATTTCTTGGAGCCTTTGGACATATTCTGTTGTAACCTATCAGGCTGAGCACGAAAATGACAAAGACAATCAACAGAGAGGCTGGCAAGTACCGGATTTGGCGACAAAACCCCGTTTTTGGCTCAATTTCCATACAAAACGTCGAAATTTGGGCCAAATGTGGCCAAATTCGAGACTTTCACCGACTCCTCTTGCATCTTTTGGCCCTATTTTGTTGCATCCTGTCAGGCTGAGCACGAAAATGACAAAGACAATCAACATAGAGGCTGGCAAGTACCGGATTTGGCGACAAAACCTAGTTTTTGGCTCAATTTCCATACAAAACGTCGAAATTTGGGCCAAATGTGGCCAAATTCGAGGCTTTCACCGACTCCCATTGGATCCCTTGGCCATATTTTGTTGTATCCTGTCAGGCTGAGCAAAAAAATGGCCAAGGGCATCAAGCAATTCAGTGGTAAGTACCGATTTTTGCGACAAATGCACAGAAATGCTTAGAATTTGCTTGTAATGTCAATTCTGTGATTATTTCGTCAAATTGGAGCCTTTCACCAAGATTTCTTGCATCCCATTGCCCTCTTTTGTTGTATCCTGTCAGGCTGAGCACGAAAATGACAAAGACAATCAACAGAGAGGCTGGCAAGTACCGGATTTGGCGACAAAACCCCGTTTTTGGCTCAATTTCCATACAAAACGTCGAAATTTGGGCCAAATGTGGCCAAATTCGAGGCTTTCACCGACTCCCATTGGATCCCTTGGCCATATTTTGTTGTATCCTGTCAGGCTGAGCAAAAAAATGGCCAAGGGCATCAAGCAATTCAGTGGTAAGTACCGATTTTTGCGACAAATGCACAGAAATGCTTAGAATTTGCTTGTAATGTCAATTCTGTGATTATTTCGTCAAATTGGAGCCTTTCACCGAGATTTCTTGGAGCCTTTGGACATATTCTGTTGTAACCTATCAGGCTGAGCACGAAAATGACAAAGACAATCAACAGAGAGGCTGGCAAGTACCGGATTTGGCGACAAAACCCCGTTTTTGGCTCAATTTCCATACAAAACGTCGAAATATGGGCCAAATGTGGCCAAATTCGAGACTTTCACCGACTCCTCTTGCATCCCTTGGCCCTATTTTGTTGTATCCTGTCAGGCTGAGCACGAAAATGACAAAGACAATCAACAGAGAGGCTGGCAAAAACCGGATTTGGCTACAAAACCCCGTTTTTGGCTCAATTTCCATACAAAACGTCGAAATTTGGGCCAAATGTGGCCAAATTCGAGACTTTCACCGACTCCTCTTGCATCCCTTGGCCCTATTTTGTTGTATCCTGTCAGGCTGAGCACGAAAATGACAAAGACAATCAACAGAGAGGCTGGCAAGTACCGGATTTGGCGACAAAACCCCGTTTTTGGCTCAATTTCCATACAAAACGTCGAAATTTGGTCCAAATGTGACCAAATTCGAGGCTTTCACCGACTCCCATTGGATCCCTTGGCCATATTTTGTTGTATCCTGTCAGGCTGAGCAAAAAAATGGCCAAGGGCATCAAGCAATTCAGTGGTAAGTACCGATTTTTGCGACAAATGCACAGAAATGCTTAGAATTTGCTTGAAATGTCAATTCTGTGATTATTTCGTCAAATTGGAGCCTTTCACCGAGATTTCTTGGAGCCTTTGGACATATTCTGTTGTAACCTATCAGGCTGAGCACGAAAATGACAAAGACAATCAACAGAGAGGCTGGCAAGTACCGGATTTGGCGACAAAACCCCGTTTTTGGCTCAATTTCCATACAAAACGTCGAAATTTGGGCCAAATGTGGCCAAATTCGAAACTTTCACCGACTCCTCTTGCATCCCTTGGCCCTATTTTGTTGTATCCTGTCAAGCTGAGCACGAAAATGACAAAGACAATCAACAGAGAGGCTGGCAAGTACCGGATTTGGCGACAAAACCCCGTTTTTGGCTCAATTTCCATACAAAACGTCGAAATTTGGGCCAAATGTGGCCAAATTCGAGGCTTTCACCGACTCCCATTGGATCCCTTGGCCATATTTTGTTGTATCCTGTCAGGCTGAGCAAAAAAATGGCCAAGGGCATCAAGCAATTCAGTGGTAAGTACCGATTTTTGCGACAAATGCACAGAAATGCTTAGAATTTGCTTGTAATGTCAATTCTGTGATTATTTCGTCAAATTGGAGCCTTTCACCGAGATTTCTTGGAGCCTTTGGACATATTCTGTTGTAACCTATCAGGTTGAGCCCGAAAATGACAAAGACAATCAACAGAGAGGCTGGCAAGTACCGGATTTGGCGACAAAACCCCGTTTTTGGCTCAATTTCCATACAAAACGTCGAAATTTGGGCCAAATGTGGCCAAATTCGAGACTTTCACCGACTCCTCTTGCATCCCTTGGCCCTATTTTGTTGTATCCTGTCAGGCTGAGCACGAAAATGACAAAGACAATCAACAGAGAGGCTGGCAAGTACCGGATTTGGCGACAAAACCCCGTTTTTGGCTCAATTTCCATACAAAACGTCGAAATTTGGGCCAAATGTGGCCAAATTCGAGGCTTTCATCGACTCCCATTGGATCCCTTGGCCCTATTTTGTTGTATCCTGTCAGGCTGAGCACGAAAATGACAAAGACAATCAACAGAGAGGCTGGCAAGTACCGGATTTGGCGACAAAACCCCGTTTTTGGCTCAATTTCCATACAAAACGTCGAAATTTGGGCCAAATGTGGCCAAATGCGAGGCTTTCACCGACTCCCATTGGATCCCTTGGCCATATTTTGTTGTATCCTGTCAGGCTGAGCAAAAAAATGGCCAAGGGCATCAAGCAATTCAGTGGTAAGTACCGATTTTTGCGACAAATGCACAGAAATGCTTAGAATTTGCTTGTAATGTCAATTCTGTGATTATTTCGTCAAATTGGAGCCTTTCACCGAGATTTCTTGGAGCCTTTGGACATATTCTGTTGTAACCTATCAGGCTGAGCACGAAAATGACAAAGACAATCAACAGAGAGGCTGGCAAGTACCGGATTTGGCGACAAAACCCCGTTTTTGGCTCAATTTCCATACAAAACGTCGAAATTTGGGCCAAATGTGGCCAAATTCGAGACTTTCACCGACTCCTCTTGCATCCCTTGGCCCTATTTTGTTGTATCCTGTCAGGCTGAGCACGAAAATGACAAAGACAATCAACAGAGAGGCTGGCAAGTACCGGATTTGGCGACAAAACCCCGTTTTTGGCTCAATTTCCATACAAAACGTCGAAATTTGGGCCAAATGTGGCCAAATTCGAGACTTTCACCGACTCCTCTTGCATCCCTTGGCCCTATTTTGTTGTATCCTGTCAGGCTGAGCAAAAAAATGGCCAAGGGCATCAAGCAATTCAGTGGTAAGTACCGATTTTTGCGACAAATGCACAGAAATGCTTAGAATTTGCTTGTAATGTCAATTCTGTGATTATTTCGTCAAATTGGAGCCTTTCACCGAGATTTCTTGGAGCCTTTGGACATATTCTGTTGTAACCTATCAGGCTGAGCACGAAAATGACAAAGACAATCAACAGAGAGGCTGGCAAGTACCGGATTTGGCGACAAAACCCCGTTTTTGGCTCAATTTCCATACAAAACGTCGAAATTTGGGCCAAATGTGGCCAAATTCGAGACTTTCACCGACTCCTCTTGCATCCCTTGGCCCTATTTTGTTGTATCCTGTCAGGCTGAGCACGAAAATGACAAAGACAATCAACAGAGAGGCTGGCAAGTACCGGATTTGGCGACAAAACCCCGTTTTTGGCTCAATTTCCATACAAAACGTCGAAATTTGGGCCAAATGTGGCCAAATTCGAGGCTTTCACCAACTCCCATTGGATCCCTTGGCCATATTTTGTTGTATCCTGTCAGGCTGAGCAAAAAAATGGCCAAGGGCATCAAGCAATTCAGTGGTAAGTACCGATTTTTGCGACAAATGCACAGAAATGCTTAGAATTTGTTTGTAATGTCAATTCTGTGATTATTTCGTCAAATTGGAGCCTTTCACCGAGATTTCTTGGAGCCTTTGGACATATTCTGTTGTAACCTATCAGGCTGAGCACGAAAATGACAAAGACAATCAACAGAGAGGCTGGCAAGTACCGGATTTGGCGACAAAACCCCGTTTTTGGCTCAATTTCCATACAAAACGTCGAAATTTGGGCCAAATGTGGCCAAATTCGAGACTTTCACCGACTCCTCTTGCATCCCTTGGCCCTATTTTGTTGTATCCTGTCAGGCTGAGCACGAAAATGACAAAGACAATCAACAGAGAGGCTGGCAAGTACCGGATTTGGCGACAAAACCCCGTTTTTGGCTCAATTTCCATACAAAACGTCGAAATTTGGGCCAAATGTGGCCAAATTCGAGGCTTTCACCGACTCCCATTGGATCCCTTGGCCATATTTTGTTGTATCCTGTCAGGCTGAGCAAAAAAATGGCCAAGGGCATCAAGCAATTCAGTGGTAAGTACCGATTTTTGCGACAAATGCACAGAAATGCTTAGAATTTGCTTGTAATGTCAATTCTGTGATTATTTCGTCAAATTGGAGCCTTTCACCGAGATTTCTTGGAGCCTTTGGACATATTCTGTTGTAACCTATCAAGCTGAGCACGAAAATGACAAAGACAATCAACAGAGAGGCTGGCAAGTACCGGATTTGGCGACAAAACCCCGTTTTTGGCTCAATTTCCATACAAAACGTCGAAATTTGGGCCAAATGTGGCCAAATTCGAGACTTTCACCGACTCCTCTTGCATCCCTTGGCCCTATTTTGTTGTATCCTGTCAGGCTGAGCACGAAAATGACAAAGACAATCAACAGAGAGGCTGGCAAGTACCGGATTTGGCGACAAAACCCCGTTTTTGGCTCAATTTCCATACAAAACGTCGAAATTTGGGCCAAATGTGGCCAAATTCGAGGCTTTCACCAACTCCCATTGGATCCCTTGGCCATATTTTGTTGTATCTTGTCAGGCTGAGCAAAAAAATGGCCAAGGGCATCAAGCAATTCAGTGGTAAGTACCGATTTTTGCGACAAATGCACAGAAATGCTTAGAATTTGCTTGTAATGTCAATTCTGTGATTATTTCGTCAAATTGGAGCCTTTCACCGAGATTTCTTGGAGCCTTTGGACATATTCTGTTGTAACCTATCAGGCTGAGCACGAAAATGACAAAGACAATCAACAGAGAGGCTGGCAAGTACCGGATTTGGCGACAAAACCCCGTTTTTGGCTCAATTTCCATACAAAACGTCGAAATTTGGGCCAAATGTGGCCAAATTCGAGACTTTCACCGACTCCTCTTGCATCCCTTGGCCCTATTTTGTTGTATCCTGTCAGGCTGAGCACGAAAATGACAAAGACAATCAACAGAGAGGCTGGCAAGTACCGGATTTGGCGACAAAACCCCGTTTTTGGCTCAATTTCCATACAAAACGTCGAAATTTGGGCCAAATGTGGCCAAATTCGAGACTTTCACCGACTCCTCTTGCATCCCTTGGCCCTATTTTGTTGTATCCTGTCAGGCTGAGCACGAAAATGACAAAGACAATCAACAGAGAGGCTGGCAAGTACCGGATTTGGCGACAAAACCCCGTTTTTGGCTCAATTTCCATACAAAACGTCGAAATTTGGGCCAAATGTGGCCAAATTCGAGACTTTCACCAACTCCTCTTGCATCCCTTGGCCCTATTTTGTTGTATCCTGTCAGGCTGAGCACGAAAATGACAAAGACAATCAACAGAGAGGCTGGCAAGTACCGGATTTGGCGACAAAACCCCGTTTTTGGCTCAATTTCCATACAAAACGTCAAAATTTGGGCCAAATGTGGCCAAATTCGAAACTTTCACCGACTCCCATTGGATCCCTTGGCCATATTTTGTTGTATCCTGTCAGGCTGAGCAAAAAAATGGCCAAGGGCATCAAGCAATTCAGTGGTAAGTACCGATTTTTGCGACAAATGCACAGAAATGCTTAGAATTTGCTTGTAATGTCAATTCTGTGATTATTTCGTCAAATTGGAGCCTTTCACCGAGATTTCTTGGAGCCTTTGGACATATTCTGTTGAAACCTATCAGGCTGAGCACGAAAATGACAAAGACAATCAACAGAGAGGCTGGCAAGTACCGGATTTGGCGACAAAACCCCGTTTTTGGCTCAATTTCCATACAAAACGTCGAAATTTGGGCCAAATGTGGCCAAATTCGAGACTTTCACCGACTCCTCTTGCATCCCTTGGCCCTATTTTGTTGTATCCTGTCAGGCTGAGCACGAAAATGACAAAGACAATCAACAGAGAGGCTGGCAAGTACCGGATTTGGCGACAAAACCCCGTTTTTGGCTCAATTTCCATACAAAACGTCGAAATTTGGGCCAAATGTGGCCAAATTCGAGGCTTTCACCGACTCCCATTGGATCCCTTGGCCATATTTTGTTGTATCCTGTCAGGCTGAGCAAAAAAATGGCCAAGGGCATCAAGCAATTCAGTGGTAAGTACCGATTTTTGCGACAAATGCACAGAAATGCTTAGAATTTGCTTGTAATGTCAATTCTGTGATTATTTCGTCAAATTGGAGCCTTTCACCGAGATTTCTTGGAGCATTTGGACATATTCTGTTGTAACCTATCAGGCTGAGCACGAAAATGACAAAGACAATCAAGAGAGAGGCTGGCAAGTACCGGATTTGGCGACAAAACCCCGTTTTTGGCTCAATTTCCATACAAAACGTCGAAATTTGGGCCAAATGTGGCCAAATTCGAGGCTTTCACCGACTCCCATTGGATCCCTTGGCCATATTTTGTTGTATCCTGTCAGGCTGAGCAAAAAAATGGCCAAGGGCATCAAGCAATTCAGTGGTAAGTACCGATTTTTGCGACAAATGCACAGAAATGCTTAGAATTTGCTTGTAATGTCAATTCTGTGATTATTTCGTCAAATTGGAGCCTTTCACCGAGATTTCTTGGAGCCTTTGGACATATTATGTTGTAACCTATCAGGCTGAGCACGAAAATGACAAAGACAATCAACAGAGAGGCTGGCAAGTACCGGATTTGGCGACAAAACCCCGTTTTTGGCTCAATTTCCATACAAAACGTCGAAATTTGGGCCAAATGTGGCCAAATTCGAGACTTTCACCGACTCCTCTTGCATCCCTAGGCCCTATTTTGTTGTTTCCTGTCAGGCTGAGCACGAAAATGACAAAGACAATCAACAGAGAGGCTGGCAAGTACCGGATTTGGCGACAAAACCCCGTTTTTGGCTCAATTTCCATACAAAACGTCGAAATTTGGGCCAAATGTGGCCAAATTCGAGGCTTTCACCGACTCCCATTGGATCCCTTGGCCATATTTTGTTGTATCCTGTCAGGCTGAGCAAAAAAATGGCCAAGGGCATCAAGCAATTCAGTGGTAAGTACCGATTTTTGCGACAAATGCACAGAAATGCTTAGAATTTGCTTGTAATGTCAATTCTGTGATTATTTCGTCAAATTGGAGCCTTTCACCGAGATTTCTTGGAGCCTTTGGACATATTCTGTTGTAACCTATCAGGCTGAGCACGAAAATGACAAAGACAATCAACAGAGAGGCTGGCAAGTACCGGATTTGGCGACAAAACCCCGTTTTTGGCTCAATTTCCATACAAAACGTCGAAATTTGGGCCAAATGTGGCCAAATTCGAGACTTTCACCGACTCCTCTTGCATCCCTTGGCCCTATTTTGTTGTATCCTGTCAGGCTGAGCACGAAAATGACAAAGACAATCAACAGAGAGGCTGGCAAGTACCGGATTTGGCGACAAAACCCCGTTTTTGGCTCAATTTCCATTTAAAACGTCGAAATTTGGGCCAAATGTAGCCAAATTCGAGGCTTTCACCGACTCCCATTGGATCACTTGGCCATATTTTGTTGTATCCTGTCAGGCTGAGCAAAAAAATGGTCAAGGGCATCAAGCAATTCAGTGGTAAGTACCGATTTTTGCGACAAATGCACAGAAATGCTTAGAATTTGCTTGTAATGTCAATTCTGTGATTATTTCGTCAAATTGGAGCCTTTCACCGAGATTTCTTGGAGCCTTTGGACATATTCTGTTGTAACCTATCAGGCTGAGCACGAAAATGACAAAGACAATCAACAGAGAGGCTGGCAAGTACCGGATTTGGCGACAAAACCCCGTTTTTGGCTCAATTTCCATACAAAACGTCGAAATTTGGGCCAAATGTGGCCAAATTCGAGACTTTCACCGACTCCTCTTGCATCCCTTGGCCCTATTTTGTTGTATCCTGTCAGGCTGAGCACGAAAATGACAAAGACAATCAACAGAGAGGCTGGCAAGTACCGGATTTGGCGACAAAACCCCGTTTTTGGCTCAATTTCCATACAAAACGTCGAAATTTGGGCCAAATGTGGCCAAATTCGAGACTTTCACCGACTCCTCTTGCATCCCTTGGCCCTATTTTGTTGTATCCTGTCAGGCTGAGCACGAAAATGACAAAGACAATCAACAGAGAGGCTGGCAAGTACCGGATTTGGCGACAAAACCCCGTTTTTGGCTCAATTTCCATACAAAACGTCGAAATTTGGGCCAAATGTGGCTAAAATCGAGGCTTTCACCTACTCCCATTGGATCCCATGGCCATATTTTGTTGTATCCTGTCAGGCTGAGCAAAAAAATGGCCAAGGGCATCAAGCAATTCAGTGGTAAGTACCGATTTTTGCGACAAATGTACAGAAATGCTTAGAATTTGCTTGTTATGTCAATTCTTTGATTATTTCGTCAAATTGGAGCTTTTCACCGAGATTTCTTGGAGCCTTTGGTTATATTCTGTTGTAACCTATCAGGCTGAGCACGAAAATGACAAAGACAATCAACAGAGAGGCTGGCAAGTACCGGATTTGGCGACAAAACCCCGTTTTTGGCTCAATTTCCATACAAAACGTCGAAATTTGGGCCAAATGTGGCCAAATTCGAAGCTTTCACCGACTCCTCTTGCATCCCTTGGCCCTATTTTGTTGTATCCTGTCAGGCTGAGCACGAAAATGACAAAGACAATCAACAGAGAGGCTGGCAAGTACCGGATTTGGCGACAAAACCCCGTTTTTGGCTCAATTTCCATACAAAACGTCGAAATTTGGGCCAAATGTGGCCAAATGCGATGCTTTCACCGACTCCCATTGGATCCCTTGGCCATATTTTGTTGTATCCTGTCAGGCTGAGCAAAAAAATGGCCAAGGGCATCAAGCAATTCAGTGGTAAGTACCGATTTTTGCGACAAATGCACAGAAATGCTTAGAATTTGCTTTTAATGTCAATTCTATGATTATTTCGTCAAATTGGAGCCTTTCACCGAGATTTCTTGCATCCCTTGGCCCTATTTTGTTGTATCCTGTCAGGCTGAGCACGAAAATGACAAAGACAATCAACAGAGAGGCTGGCAAGTACCGGATTTGGCGACAAAACCCCGTTTTTGGCTCAATTTCCATACAAAACGTCGAAATTTGGGCCAAATGTGGCCAAATTCGAGACTTTCACCAACTCCTCTTGCATCCCTTGGCCCTATTTTGTTGTATCCTGTCAGGCTGAGCACGAAAATGACAAAGAGAATCAACAGAGAGGCTGGCAAGTACCGGATTTGGCGACAAAACCCCGTTTTTGGCTCAATTTCCATACAAAACGTCGAAATTTGGGCCAAATGTGGCCAAATTCGAGACTTTCACCGACTCCTCTTGCATCCCTTGGCCCTATTTTGTTGTATCCTGTCAGGCTGAGCACGAAAATGACAAAGACAATCAACAGAGAGGCTGGCAAGTACCAGATTTGGCGACAAAACCCCGTTTTTGGCTCAATTTCCATACAAAACGTCGAAATTTGGGCCAAATGTGGCCAAATTCGAGGCTTTCACCGACTCCCATTGGATCCCTTGGCCATATTTTGTTGTATCCTGTCAGGCTGAGCAATAAAATGGCCAAGGGCATCAAGCAATTCAGTGGTAAGTACCGATTTTTGCGACAAATGCACAGAAATGCTTAGAATTTGCTTGTAATGTCAATTCTGTGATTATTTCGTCAAATTGGAGCCTTTCACCGAGATTTCTTGGAGCCTTTGGACATATTCTGTTGTAACCTATCAGGCTGAGCACGAAAATGACAAAGACAATCAACAGAGAGGCTGGCAAGTACCGGATTTGGCGACAAAACCCCGTTTTTGGCTCAATTTCCATACAAAACGTCGAAATTTGGGCCAAATGTGGCCAAATTCGAGACTTTCACCGACTCCTCTTGCATCCCTTGGCCCTATTTTGTTGTATCCTGTCAGGCTGAGCACGAAAATGACAAAGACAATCAACAGAGAGGCTGGCAAGTACCGGATTTGGCGACAAAACCCCGTTTTTGGCTCAATTTCCATACAAAACGTCGAAATTTGGGCCAAATGTAGCCAAATTCGAGGCTTTCACCGACTCCCATTGGATCCCTTGGCCATATTTTGTTGTATCCTGTCAGGCTGAGCAAAAAAATGGCCAATGGCATCAAGCAATTCAGTGGTAAGTACCGATTTTTGCGACAAATGCACAGAAATGCTTAGAATTTGCTTGTAATGTCAATTCTGTGATTATTTCGTCAAATTGGAGCCTTTCACCGAGATTTCTTGGAGCCTTTGGACATATTCTGTTGTAACCTATCAGGCTGAGCACGAAAATGACAAAGACAATCAACAGAGAGGCTGGCAAGTACCGGATTTGGCGACAAAACCCCGTTTTTGGCTCAATTTCCATACAAAACGTCGAAATTTGGGCCAAATGTGGCCAAATTCGAGACTTTCACCGACTCCTCTTGCATCCCTTGGCCCTATTTTGTTGTATCCTGTCAGGCTGAGCACGAAAATGACAAAGACAATCAACAGAGAGGCTGGCAAGTACCGGATTTGGCGACAAAACCCCGTTTTTGGCTCAATTTCCATACAAAACGTCGAAATTTGGGCCAAATGTGGCCAAATTCGAGACTTTCACCGACTCCTCTTGCATCCCTTGGCCCTATTTTGTTGTATCCTGTCAGGCTGAGCACGAAAATGACAAAGACAATCAACAGAGAGGCTGGCAAGTACCGGATTTGGCGACAAAACCCCGTTTTTGGCTCAATTTCCATACAAAACGTCGAAATTTGGGCCAAATGTGGCCAAATTCGAGGCTTTCACCGACTCCTCTTGCATCCCTTGGCCCTATTTTGTTGTATCCTGTCAGGCTGAGCACGAAAATGACAAAGACAATCAACAGAGAGGCTGGCAAGTACCGGATTTGGCGACAAAACCCCGTTTTTGGCTCAATTTCCATACAAAACGTCGAAATTTGGGCCAAATGTGGCCAAATTCGAGGCTTTCACCGACTCCCATTGGATCCCTTGGCCATATTTTGTTGTATCCCGTCAGGCTGAGCAAAAAAATGGCCAAGGGCATCAAGCAATTCAGTGGTAAGTACCGATTTTTGCGACAAATGCACAGAAATGCTTAGAATTTGCTTGTAATGTCAATTCTGTGATTATTTCGTCAAATTGGAGTCTTTCACCGAGATTTCTTGCATCCCTTGGCCCTATTTTGTTGTATCCTGTCAGGCTGAGCACGAAAATGACAAAGACAATCAACAGAGAGGCTGGCAAGTACCGGATTTGGCGACAAAACCCCGTTTTTGGCTCAATTTCCATACAAAACGTCAAAATTTGGGCCAAATGTGGCCAAATTCGAGGCTTTCACCGACTCCCATTGGATCCCTTGGCCATATTTTGTTGTATCCTGTCAGGCTGAGCAAAAAAATGGCCAAGGGCATTAAGCATATCAGTGGTAAGTACCGATTTTTGCGACAAATGCACAGAAATGCTTAGAATTTGCTTGTAATGTCAATTCTGTGATTATTTCGTCAAATTGGAGCCTTTCACCGAGATTTCTTGGAGCCTTTGGACATATTCTGTTGTAACCTATCAGACTGAGCACGAAAATGACAAAGACAATCAACAGAGAGGCTGGCAAGTACCGGATTTGGCGACAAAACCCCGTTTTTGGCTCAATTTCCATACAAAACGTCGAAATTTGGGCCAAATGTGGCCAAATTCGAGACTTTCACCGACTCCTCTTGGATCCCTTGGCCCTATTTTGTTTTATCCTGTCAGGCTGAGCACGAAAATGACAAAGACAATCAACAGAGAGGCTGGCAAATACCGGATTTGGCGACAAAACCCCGTTTTTGGCTCAATTTCCATACAAAACGTCGAAATTTGGGCCAAATGTGGCCAAATTCGAGGCTTTCACCGACTCCCATTGGATCCCTTGGCCATATTTTGTTGTATCCTGTCAGGCTGAGCAAAAAAATGGCCAAGGGCATCAAGCAATTCAGTGGTAAGTACCGATTTTTGCGACAAATGCACAGAAATGCTTAGAATTTGCTTGTAATGTCAATTCTGTGATTATTTCGTCAAATTGGAGCCTTTAACCGAGATTTCTTGGAGCCTTTGGACATATTCTGTTGTAACCTATCAGGCTGAGCACGAAAATGACAAAGACAATCAACAGAGAGGCTGGCAAGTACCGGATTTGGCGACAAAACCCCGTTTTTGGCTCAATTTCCATACAAAACGTCGAAATTTGGGCCAAATGTGGCCTAATTCGAGGCTTTCACCGACTCCCATTGGATCCCTTGGCCCTATTTTGTTGTATCCTGTCAGGCTGAGCACGAAAATGACAAAGAAAATCAACAGAGAGGCTGGCAAGTACCGGATTTGGCGACAAAACCCCGTTTTTGGCTCAATTTCCATACAAAACGTCGAAATTTGGGCCAAATGTGGCCAAATTCGAGACTTTCACCGACTCCTCTTGCATCCCTTGGCCCTATTTTGTTGTATCCTGTCAGGCTGAGCACGAAAATGACAAAGACAATCAACAGAGAGGCTGGCAAGTACCGGATTTGGCGACAAAACCCCGTTTTTGGCTCAATTTCCATACAAAACGTCGAAATTTGGGCCAAATGTGGCCAAATTCGAAACTTTCACCGACTCCTCTTGCATCCCTTGGCCCTATTTTGTTGTATCCTGTCAGGCTGAGCACGAAAATGACAAAGACAATCAACAGAGAGGCTGGCAAGTACCGGATTTGGCGACAAAACCCCGTTTTTGGCTCAATTTCCATACAAAACGTCGAAATTTGGGCAAAATGTGGCCAAATTCGAGGCTTTCACCAACTCCCATTGGATCCCTTGGCCATATTTTATTGTATCCTGTCAGGCTGAGCAAAAAAATGGCCAAGGGCATCAAGCAATTCAGTGGTAAGTACCGATTTTTGCGACAAATGCACAGAAATGCTTAGAATTTTCTTGTAATGTCAATTCTGTGATTATTTCGTCAAATTGGCGCCTTTCACCGAGATTTCTTGGAGCCTTTGGACATATTCTGTTGTAACCTATCAGGCTGAGCACGAAAATGACAAAGACAATCAACAGAGAGGCTGGCAAGTACCGGATTTGGCGACAAAACCCCGTTTTTGGCTCAATTTCCATACAAAACGTCGAAATTTGGGCCAAATGTGGCCAAATTCGAGACTTTCACCGACTCCCATCGGATCCCATGGCCATATTTTGTTGTATCCTGTCAGGCTGAGCAAAAAAATGGCCAAGGGCATCAAGCAATTCAGTGGTAAGTACCGATTTTTGCGACAAATGCACAGAAATGCTTAGAATTTGCTTGTAATGTCAATTCTGTGATTATTTCGTCAAATTGGAGCCTTTCACCGAGATTTCTTGCATCCCTTGGCCCTATTTTGTTGTATCCTGTCAGGCTGAGCACGAAAATGACAAAGACAATCAACAGAGAGGCTGGCAAGTACCGGATTTGGCGACAAAACCCCGTTTTTGGCTCAATTTCCATACAAAACGTCGAAATTTGGGCCAAATGTGGCCAAATTCGAGGCTTTCACCGACTCCCATTGGATCCCTTGGCCATATTTTGTTGTATCCTGTCAGGCTGAGCAAAAAAATGGCCAAGGGCATTAAGCATATCAGTGGTAAGTACCGATTTTTGCGACAAATGCACAGAAATGCTTAGAATTTGCTTGTAATGTCAATTCTGTGATTATTTCGTCAAATTGGAGCCTTTCACCGAGATTTCTTGGAGCCTTTGGACATATTCTGTTGTAACCTATCAGACTGAGCACGAAAATGACAAAGACAATCAACAGAGAGGCTGGCGAGTACCGGATTTGGCGACAAAACCCCGTTTTTGGCTCAATTTCCATACAAAACGTCGAAATTTGGGCCAAATGTGGCCAAATTCGAGACTTTCACCGACTCCTCTTGCATCCCTTGGCCCTATTTTGTTGTATCCTGTCAGGCTGAGCACGAAAATGACAAAGACAATCAACAGAGAGGCTGGCAAGTATCGGATTTGGCGACAAAACCCCGTTTTTGGCTCAATTTCCATACAAAACGTCGAAATTTGGGCCAAATGTGGCCAAATTCGAGGCTTTCACCGACTCCCATTGGATCCCTTGGCCATATTTTGTTGTATCCTATCAGGCTGAGCAAAAAAATGGCCAAGGGCATCAAGCAATTCAGTGGTAAGTACCGATTTTTGCGACAAATGCACAGAAATGCTTAGAATTTGCTTGTAATGTCAATTCTGTGATTATTTCGTCAAATTGGAGCCTTTCACCGAGATTTCTTGGAGCCTTTGGACATATTCTGTTGTAACCTATCAGGCTGAGCACGAAAATGACAAAGACAATCAACAGAGAGGCTGGCAAGTACCGGATTTGGCGACAAAACCCCGTTTTTGGCTCAATTTCCATACAAAACGTCGAAATTTGGGCCAAATGTGGCCAAATTCGAGACTTTCACCAACTCCTCTTGCATCCCTTGGCCCTATTTTGTTGTATCCTGTCAGGCTGAGCACGAAAATGACAAAGACAATCAACAGAGAGGCTGGCAAGTACCGGATTTGGCGACAAAACCCCGTTTTTGGCTCAATTTCCATACAAAACGTCGAAATTTGGGCCAAATGTGGCCAAATTCGAGACTTTCACCGACTCCTCTTGCATCCCTTGGCCCTATTTTGTTGTATCCTGTCAGGCTGAGCACGAAAATGACAAAGACAATCAACAGAGAGGCTGGCAAGTACCGGATTTGGCGACAAAACCCCGTTTTTGGCTCAATTTCCATACAAAACGTCGAAATTTGGGCCAAATGTGGCCAAATTCGAGGCTTTCACCGACTCCTCTTGCATCCCTTGGCCCTATTTTGTTGTATCCTGTCAGGCTGAGCACGAAAATGACAAAGACAATCAACAGAGAGGCTGGCAAGTACCGGATTTGGCGACAAAACCCCGTTTTTGGCTCAATTTCCATACAAAACGTCGAAATTTGGGCCAAATGTGGCCAAATGCGAGGCTTTCACCGACTCCCATTGGATCCCTTGGCCATATTTTGTTGTATCCTGTCAGGCTGAGCAAAAAAATGGCCAAGGGCATCAAGCAATTCAGTGGTAAGTACCGATTTTTGCGACAAATGCACAGAAATGCTTAGAATTTGCTTGTAATGTCAATTCTATGATTATTTCGTCAAATTGGAGCCTTTCACCGAGATTTCTTGCAACCCTTGGCCCTATTTTGTTGTATCCTGTCAGGCTGAGCACGAAAATGACAAAGACAATCAACAGAGAGGCTGGCAAGTACCGGATTTGGCGACAAAACCCCGTTTTTGGCTCAATTTCCATACAAAACGTCGAAATTTGGGCCAAATGTGGCCAAATTCGAGACTTTCACCAACTCCTCTTGCATCCCTTGGCCCTATTTTGTTGTATCCTGTCAGGCTGAGCACGAAAATGACAAAGAGAATCAACAGAGAGGCTGGCAAGTACCGGATTTGGCGACAAAACCCCGTTTTTGGCTCAATTTCCATACAAAACGTCGAAATTTGGGCCAAATGTGGCCAAATTCGAGGCTTTCACCGACTCCCATTAGATCCCTTGGCAAAATTTTGTTGTATCCTGTCAGGCTGAGCAAAAAAATGGCCAAGGGCATCAAGCAATTCAGTGGTAAGTACCGATTTTTGCGACAAATGCACAGAAATGCTTAGAATTTGCTTGTAATGTCAATTCTGTGATTATTTCGTCAAATTGGAGCCTTTCACCGAGATTTCTTGGAGCCTTTGGACATATTCTGTTGTAACCTATCAGGCTGAGCACGAAAATGACAAAGACAATCAACAGAGAGGCTGGCAAGTACCGGATTTGGCGACAAAACCCCGTTTTTGGCTCAATTTCCATACAAAACGTCGAAATTTGGGCCAAATGTGGCCAAATTCGAGACTTTCACCAACTCCTCTTGCATCCCTTGGCCCTATTTTGTTGTATCCTGTCAGGCTGAGCACGAAAATGACAAAGACAATCAACAGAGAGGCTGGCAAGTACCGGATTTGGCGACAAAACCCCGTTTTTGGCTCAATTTCCATACAAAACGTCGAAATTTGGGCCAAATGTGGCCAAATTCGAGACTTTCACCGACTCCTCTTGCATCCCTTAGCCCTATTTTGTTGTATCCTGTCAGGCTGAGCACGAAAATGACAAAGACAATCAACAGAGAGGCTGGCAAGTACTGGATTTGGCGACAAAACCCCGTTTTTGGCTCAATTTCCATACAAAACGTCGAAATTTGGGCCAAATGTGGCCAAATTCGAGGCTTTCACCGACTCCCATTGGATCCCTTGGCCATATTTTGTTGTATCCTATCAGGCTGAGCAAAAAAATGGCCAAGGGCATCAAGCAATTCAGTGGTAAGTACCGATTTTTGCGAAAAATGCACAGAAATGCTTAGAATTTGCTTGTAATGTCAATTCTGTGATTATTTCGTCAAATTGGAGCCTTTCACCGAGATTTCTTGGAGCCTTTGGACATATTCTGTTGTAACCTATCAGGCTGAGCACGAAAATGACAAAGACAATCAACAGAGAGGCTGGCAAGTACCGGATTTGGCGACAAAACCCCGTTTTTGGCTCAATTTCCATACAAAACGTCGAAATTTGGGCCAAATGTGGCCAAATTCGAGACTTTCACCGACTCCTCTTGCATCCCTTGGCCCTATTTTGTTGTATCCTGTCAGGCTGAGCACGAAAATGACAAAGACAATCAACAGAGAGGCTGGCAAGTACCGGATTTGGCGACAAAACCCCGTTTTTGGCTCAATTTCTATACAAAACGTCGAAATTTGGGCCAAATGTGGCCAAATTCGAGACTTTCACCGACTCCTCTTGCATCCCTTGGCCCTATTTTGTTGTATCCTGTCAGGCTGAGCACGAAAATGACAAAGAAAATCAACAGAGAGGCTGGCAAGTACCGGATTTGGCGACAAAACCCCGTTTTTGGCTCAATTTCCATACAAAACGTCGAAATTTGGGCCAAATGTGTTCAAATTCGAGGCTTTCACCGACTCCCATTGGATCCCTTGGCCATATTTTGTTGTATCCTGTCAGGCTGAGCAAAAAAATGGCCAAGGGCATCAAGCAATTCAGTGGTAAGTACCGATTTTTGCGACAAATGCACAGAAATGCATAGAATTTGCTTGTAATGTCAATTCTATGATTATTTCGTCAAATTGGAGCCTTTCACCGAGATTTCTTGCAACCCTTGGCCCTATTTTGTTGTATCCTGTCAGGCTGAGCACGAAAATGACAAAGACAATCAACAGAGAGGCTGGCAAGTACCGGATTTGGCGACAAAACCCCGTTTTTGGCTCAATTTCCATACAAAACGTCGAAATTTGGGCCAAATGTGGCCAAATTCGAGACTTTCACCAACTCCTCTTGCATCCCTTGGCCCTATTTTGTTGTATCCTGTCAGGCTGAGCACGAAAATGACAAAGAGAATCAACAGAGAGGCTGGCAAGTACCGGATTTGGCGACAAAACCCCGTTTTTGGCTCAATTTCCATACAAAACGTCGAAATTTGGGCCAAATGTGGCCAAATGCGAGGCTTTCACCGACTCCCATTGGATCCCTTGGCCATATTTTGTTGTATCCTGTCAGGCTGAGCAAAAAAATGGCCAAGGGCATCAAGCAATTCAGTGGTAAGTACCGATTTTTGCGACAAATGCACAGAAATGCTTAGAATTTGCTTGTAATGTCAATTCTGTGATTATTTCGTCAAATTGGAGCTTTTCACCGAGATTTCTTGGAGCCTTTGGACATATTCTGTTGTAACCTATCAGGCTGAGCACGAAAATGACAAAGACAATCAACAGAGAGGCTGGCAAGTACCGGATTTGGCGACAAAACCCCGTTTTTGGCTCAATTTCCATACAAAACGTCGAAATTTGGGCCAAATGTGGCCAAATTCGAGGCTTTCACCGACTCCCATTAGATCCCTTGGCAAAATTTTGTTGTATCCTGTCAGGCTGAGCAAAAAAATGGCCAAGGGCATCAAGCAATTCAGTGGTAAGTACCGATTTTTGCGACAAATGCACAGAAATGCTTAGAATTTGCTTGTAATGTCAATTCTGTGATTATTTCGTCAAATTGGAGCCTTTCACCGAGATTTCTTGGAGCCTTTGGACATATTCTGTTGTAACCTATCAGGCTGAGCACGAAAATGACAAAGACAATCAACAGAGAGGCTGGCAAGTACCGGATTTGGCGACAAAACCCCGTTTTTGGCTCAATTTCCATACAAAACGTCGAAATTTGGGCCAAATGTGGCCAAATTCGAGACTTTCACCAACTCCTCTTGCATCCCTTGGCCCTATTTTGTTGTATCCTGTCAGGCTGAGCACGAAAATGACAAAGACAATCAACAGAGAGGCTGGCAAGTACCGGATTTGGCGACAAAACCCCGTTTTTGGCTCAATTTCCATACAAAACGTCGAAATTTGGGCCAAATGTGGCCAAATTCGAGACTTTCACCGACTCCTCTTGCATCCCTTAGCCCTATTTTGTTGTATCCTGTCAGGCTGAGCACGAAAATGACAAAGACAATCAACAGAGAGGCTGGCAAGTACTGGATTTGGCGACAAAACCCCGTTTTTGGCTCAATTTCCATACAAAACGTCGAAATTTGGGCCAAATGTGGCCAAATTCGAGGCTTTCACCGACTCCCATTGGATCCCTTGGCCATATTTTGTTGTATCCTATCAGGCTGAGCAAAAAAATGGCCAAGGGCATCAAGCAATTCAGTGGTAAGTACCGATTTTTGCGAAAAATGCACAGAAATGCTTAGAATTTGCTTGTAATGTCAATTCTGTGATTATTTCGTCAAATTGGAGCCTTTCACCGAGATTTCTTGGAGCCTTTGGACATATTCTGTTGTAACCTATCAGGCTGAGCACGAAAATGACAAAGACAATCAACAGAGAGGCTGGCAAGTACTGGATTTGGCGACAAAACCCCGTTTTTGGCTCAATTTCCATACAAAACGTCGAAATTTGGGCCAAATGTGGCCAAATTCGAGGCTTTCACCGACTCCCATTGGATCCCTTGGCCATATTTTGTTGTATCCTATCAGGCTGAGCAAAAAAATGGCCAAGGGCATCAAGCAATTCAGTGGTAAGTACCGATTTTTGCGACAAATGCACAGAAATGCATAGAATTTGCTTGTAATGTCAATTCTGTGATTATTTCGTCAAATTGGAGCCTTTCACCGAGATTTCTTGCATCCCTTGGCCCTATTTTGTTGCATCCTGTCAGGCTGAGCACGAAAATGACAAAGACAATCAACAGAGAGGCTGGCAAGTACCGGATTTGGCGACAAAACCCCGTTTTTGGCTCAATTTCCATACAAAACGTCGAAATTTGGGCCAAATGTGGCCAAATTCGAGACTTTCACCGACTCCTCTTGCATCCCTTGGCCCTATTTTGTTGTATCCTGTCAGGCTGAGCACGAAAATGACAAAGACAATCAACAGAGAGGCTGGCAAGTACCGGATTTGGCGAAAAAACCCCGTTTTTGGCTCAATTTCCATACAAAACGTCGAAATTTGGGCCAAATGTGGCCAAATTCGAGGCTTTCACCGACTCCCATTGGATCCCTTGGCCATATTTTGTTGTATCCTGTCAGGCTGAGCAAAAAAATGGCCAAGGGCATTAAGCAATTCAGTGGTAAGTACCGATTTTTGCGACAAATGCACAGAAATGCTTAGAATTTGCTTGTAATGTCAATTCTGTGATTATTTCGTCAAATTGGAGCCTTTCACCGAGATTTCTTGGAGCCTTTGGACATATTCTGTTGTAACCTATCAGACTGAGCACGAAAATGACAAAGACAATCAACAGAGAGGCTGGCAAGTACCGGATTTGGCGACAAAACCCCGTTTTTGGCTCAATTTCCATACAAAACGTCGAAATTTGGGCCAAATGTGGCCAAATTCGAGACTTTCACCGACTCCTCTTGCATCCCTTGGCCCTATTTTGTTGTATCCTGTCAGGCTGAGCACGAAAATGACAAAGACAATCAACAGAGAGGCTGGCAAGTACCGGATTTGGCGACAAAACCCCGTTTTTGGCTCAATTTCCATACAAAACGTCGAAATTTGGGCCAAATGTGGCGAAATTCGAGACTTTCACCGACTCCTCTTGCATCCCTTGGCCCTATTTTGTTGTATCCTGTCAGGCTGAGCACGAAAATGACAAAGACAATCAACAGAGAGGCTGGCAAGTACCGGATTTGGCGACAAAACCCCGTTTTTGGCTCAATTTCCATACAAAACGTCGAAATTTGGGCCAAATGTGGCAAAATTCGAGACTTTCACCAACTCCTCTTGCATCCCTTGGCCCTATTTTGTTGTATCCTGTCAGGCTGAGCACGAAAATGACAAAGACAATCAACAGAGAGGCTGGCAAGTACCGGATTTGGTGACAAAACCCCGTTTTTGGCTCAATTTCCATACAAAACGTCGAAATTTGGGCCAAATGTGGCCAAATTCGAGGCTTTCACCGGCTCCCATTGGATCCCTTGGCAATATTTTGTTGTATCCTGTCAGGCTGAGCAAAAAAATGGCCAAGGGCATCAAGCAATTCAGTGGTAAGTACCGATTTTTGCGACAAATGCACAGAAATGCATAGAATTTGCTTGTAATGTCAATTCTGTGATTATTTCGTCAAATTGGAGCCTTTCACCGAGATTTCTTGCATCCCTTGGCCCTATTTTGTTGTATCCTGTCAGGCTGAGCACGAAAATGACAAAGACAATCAACAGAGAGGCTGGCAAGTACCGGATTTGGCGACAAAACCCCGTTTTTGGCTCAATTTCCATACAAAACGTCGAAATTTGGGCCAAATGTGGCCAAATTCGAGGCTTTCACCGACTCCCATTGGATCCCTTGGCCATATTTTGTTGTATCCTGTCAGGCTGAGCAAAAAAATGGCCAAGGGCATCAAGCAATTCAGTGGTAAGTACCGATTTTTGCGACAAATGCACAGAAATGCTTAGAATTTGCTTGTAATGTCAATTCTGTGATTATTTCGTCAAATTGGAGCCTTTCACCGAGATTTCTTGGAGCCTTTGGACATATTCTGTTGTAACCTATCAGGCTGAGCACGAAAATGACAAAGACAATCAACAGAGAGGCTGGCAAGTACCGGATTTGGCGACAAAACCCCGTTTTTGGCTCAATTTCCATACAAAACGTCGAAATTGGGGCCAAATGTGGCCAAATTCGAGACTTTCACCGACTCCTCTTGCATCCCTTGGCCCTATTTTGTTGTATCCTGTCAGGCTGAGCACGAAAATGACAAAGACAATCAACAGAGAGGCTGGCAAGTACCGGATTTGGCGATAAAACCCCGTTTTTGGCTCAATTTCCATACAAAACGTCGAAATTTGGGCCAAATGTGGCCAAATTCGAGGCTTTCACCGACTCCCATTGGATCCCTTGGCCATATTTTGTTGTATCCTGTCAGGCTGAGCAAAAAAATGGCCAAGGGCATCAAGCAATTCAGTGGTAAGTACCGATTTTTGCGACAAATGCACAGAAATGCTTAGAATTTGCTTGTAATGTCAATTCTGTGATTATTTCGTCAAATTGGAGCCTTTCACCGAGATTTCTTGGAGCCTTTGGACATATTCTGTTGTAACCTATCAGGCTGAGCACGAAAATGACAAAGACAATCAACAGAGAGGCTGGCAAGTACCGGATTTGGCGACAAAACCCCGTTTTTGGCTCAATTTCCATACAAAACGTCGAAATTTGGGCCAAATGTGGCTAAAATCGAAGCTTTCACCGACTCCCATTGGATCCCTTGGCCATATTTTGTTGTATCCTGTCAGGCTGAGCAAAAAAATGGCCAAGGGCATCAAGCAATTCAGTGGTAAGTACCGATTTTTGCGACAAATGCACAGAAATGCTTAGAATTTGCTTGTAATGTCAATTCTGTGATTATTTCGTCAAATTGGAGCCTTTCACCGAGATTTCTTGGAGCCTTTGGACATATTTTGTTGTAACCTATCAGGCTGAGCACGAAAATGACAAAGACAATCAACAGAGAGGCTGGCAAGTACCGGATTTGGCGACAAAACCCCGTTTTTGGCTCAATTTCCATACAAAACGTCGAAATTTGGGCCAAATGTGGCCAAATTCGAGACTTTCACCGACTCCTCTTGCATCCCTTGGCCCTAATTTGTTGTATCCTGTCAGGCTGAGCACGAAAATGACAAAGACAATCAACAGAGAGGCTGGCAAGTACCGGATTTGGCGACAAAACCCCGTTTTTGGCTCAATTTCCATACAAAACGTCGAAATTTGGGCCAAATGTGGCTAAAATCGAAGCTTTCACCGACTCCCATTGGATCCCTTGGCCATATTTTGTTGTATCCTGTCAGGCTGAGCAAAAAAATGGCCAAGGGCATCAAGCAATTCAGTGGTAAGTACCGATTTTTGCGACAAATGCACAGAAATGCTTAGAATTTGCTTGTAATGTCAATTCTGTGATTATTTCGTCAAATTGGAGCCTTTCACCGAGATTTCTTGGAGCCTTTGGACATATTTTGTTGTAACCTATCAGGCTGAGCACGAAAATGACAAAGACAATCAACAGAGAGGCTGGCAAGTACCGGATTTGGCGACAAAACCCCGTTTTTGGCTCAATTTCCATACAAAACGTCGAAATTTGGGCCAAATGTGGCCAAATTCGAGACTTTCACCGACTCCTCTTGCATCCCTTGGCCCTAATTTGTTGTATCCTGTCAGGCTGAGCACGAAAATGACAAAGACAATCAACAGAGAGGCTGGCAAGTACCGGATTTGGCGACAAAACCCCGTTTTTGGCTCAATTTCCATACAAAACGTCGAAATTTGGGCCAAATGTGGCCAAATTCGAGGCTTTCACCGACTCCCATTGGATCCCTTGGCCATATTTTGTTGTATCCTGTCAGGCTGAGCAAAAAAATGGCCAAGGGCATCAAGCAATTCAGTGGTAAGTACCGATTTTTGCGACAAATGCACAGAAATGCTTAGAATTTGCTTGTAATGTCAATTCTGTGATTATTTCGTCAAATTGGAGCCTTTCACCGAGATTTCTTGGAGCCTTTGGACATATTCTGTTGTAACCTATCAGGCTGAGCACGAAAATGACAAAGACAATCAACAGAGAGGCTGGCAAGTACCGGATTTGGCGACAAAACCCCGTTTTTGGCTCAATTTCCATACAAAACGTCGAAATTTGGGCCAAATGTGGCCAAATTCGAGACTTTCACCAACTCCTCTTGCATCCCTTGGCCCTATTTTGTTGTATCCTGTCAGGCTGAGAACGAAAATGACAAAGACAATCAACAGAGAGGCTGGCAAGTACCGGATTTGGCGACAAAACCCCGTTTTTGGCTCAATTTCCATACAAAACGTCGAAATTTGGGCCAAATGTGGCCAAATTCGAGACTTTCACCGACTCCTCTTGCATCCCTTGGCCCTATTTTGTTGTATCCTGTCAGGCTGAGCACGAAAATGACAAAGACAATCAACAGAGAGGCTGGCAAGTACCGGATTTGGCGACAAAACCCCGTTTTTGGCTCAATTTCCATACAAAACGTCGAAATTTGGGCCAAATGTGGCCAAATTCGAGACTTTCACCGACTCCTCTTGCAACCCTTGGCCCTATTTTGTTGTATCCTGTCAGACTGAGCACGAAAATGACAAAGACAATCAACAGAGAGGCTGGCAAGTACCGGATTTGGCGACAAAACCCCGTTTTTGGCTCAATTTCCATACAAAACGTCGAAATTTGGGCCAAATGTGGCCAAATTCGAGGCTTTCACCGACTCCCATTGGATCCCTTGGCCATATTTTGTTGTATCCTGTCAGGCTGAGCAAAAAAATGGCCAAGGGCATCAAGCAATTCAGTGGTAAGTACCGATTTTTGCGACAAATGCACAGAAATGCTTAGAATTTGCTTGTAATGTCAATTCTGTGATTATTTCGTCAAATTGGAGCCTTTCACCGAGATTTCTTGGAGCCTTTGGACATATTCTGTTGTAACCAATCAGGCTGAGCACGAAAATGACAAAGACAATCAACAGAGAGGCTGGCAAGTACCGGATTTGGCGACAAAACCCCGTTTTTGGCTCAATTTCCATACAAAACGTCGAAATTTGGGCCAAATGTGGCCAAATTCGAGACTTTCACCGACTCCTCTTGCATCCCTTGGCCCTATTTTGTTGTATCCTGTCAGGCTGAGCACGAAAATGACAAAGACAATCAACAGAGAGGCTGGCAAGTACCGGATTTGGCGACAAAACCCCGTTTTTGGCTCAATTTCCATACAAAACGTCGAAATTTGGGCCAAATGTGGCCAAATTCGAGACTTTCACCGACTCCTCTTGCATCCCTTGGCCCTATTTTGTTGTATCCTGTCAGGCTGAGCACGAAAATGACAAAGACAATCAACAGAGAGGCTGGCAAGTACCGGATTTGGCGACAAAACCCCGTTTTTGGCTCAATTTCCATACAAAACGTCGAAATTTGGGCCAAATGTGGCTAAAATCGAAGCTTTCACCGACTCCCATTGGATCCCTTGGCCATATTTTGTTGTATCCTGTCAGGCTGAGCAAAAAAATGGCCAAGGGCATCAAGCAATTCAGTGGTAAGTACCGATTTTTGCGACAAATGCACAGAAATGCTTAGAATTTGCTTGTAATGTCAATTCTGTGATTATTTCGTCAAATTGGAGCCTTTCACCGAGATTTCTTGGAGCCTTTGGACATATTTTGTTGTAACCTATCAGGCTGAGCACGAAAATGACAAAGACAATCAACAGAGAGGCTGGCAAGTACCGGATTTGGCGACAAAACCCCGTTTTTGGCTCAATTTCCATACAAAACGTCGAAATTTGGGCCAAATGTGGCCAAATTCGAGGCTTTCACCGACTCCTCTTGCATCCCTTGGCCCTATTTTGTTGTATCCTGTCAGGCTGAGCAAAAAAATGGCCAAGGGCATCAAGCAATTCAGTGGTAAGTACCGATTTTTGCGACAAATGCACAGAAATGCTTAGAATTTGCTTGTAATGTCAATTCTGTGATTATTTCGTCAAATTGGAGCCTTTCACCGAGATTTCTTGGAGCCTTTGGACATATTCTGTTGTAACCTATCAGGCTGAGCACGAAAATGACAAAGACAATCAACAGAGAGGCTGGCAAGTACCGGATTTGGCGACAAAACCCCGTTTTTGGCTCAATTTCCATACAAAACGTCGAAATTTGGGCCAAATGTGGCCAAATTCGAGACTTTCACCGACTCCTCTTGCATCCCTTGGCCCTATTTTGTTGTATCCTGTCAGGCTGAGCACGAAAATGACAAAGACAATCAACAGAGAGGCTGGCAAGTACCGGATTTGGCGACAAAACCCCGTTTTTGGCTCAATTTCCATACAAAACGTCGAAATTTGGGCCAAATGTGGCCAAATTCGAGACTTTCACCGACTCCTCTTGCATCCCTTGGCCCTATTTTGTTGTATCCTGTCAAGCTGAGCACGAAAATGACAAAGACAATCAACAGAGAGGCTGGCAAGTACCGGATTTGGCGACAAAACCCCGTTTTTGGCTCAATTTCCATACAAAACGTCGAAATTTGGGCCAAATGTGGCCAAATTCGAGACTTTCACCGACTCCTCTTGCATCCCTTGGCCCTATTTTGTTGTATCCTGTCAGGCTGAGCACGAAAATGACAAAGACAATCAACAGAGAGGCTGGCAAGTACCGGATTTGGCGACAAAACCCCGTTTTTGGCTCAATTTCCATACAAAACGTCGAAATTTGGGCCAAATGTGGCCAAATTCGAGACTTTCACCGACTCCTCTTGCATCCCTTGGCCCTATTTTGTTGTATCCTGTCAGGCTGAGCACGAAAATGACAAAGACAATCAACAGAGAGGCTGGCAAGTACCGGATTTGGCGACAAAACCCCGTTTTTGGCTCAATTTCCATACAAAACTTCGAAATTTGGGCCAAATGTGGCCAAATTCGAGGCTTTCACCGACTCCCATTGGATCCCTTGGCCATATTTTGTTGTATCCTGTCAGGCTGAGCAAAAAAATGGCCAAGGGCATCAAGCAATTCAGTGGTAAGTACCGATTTTTGCGACAAATGCACAGAAATGCTTAGAATTTGCTTGTAATGTCAATTCTGTGATTATTTCGTCAAATTGGAGCCTTTCACCGAGATTTCTTGGAGCCTTTGAACATATTCTGTTGTAACCTATCATGCTGAGCACGAAAATGACAAAGACAATCAACAGAGAGGCTGGCAAGTACCGGATTTGGCGACAAAACCCCGTTTTTGGCTCAATTTCCATACAAAACGTCGAAATTTGGGCCAAATGTGGCCAAATTCGAGACTTTCACCGACTCCTCTTGCATCCCTTGGCCCTATTTTGTTGTATCCTGTCAGGCTGAGCACGAAAATGACAAAGACAATCAACAGAGAGGCTGGCAAGTACCGGATTTGGCGACAAAACCCCGTTTTTGGCTCAATTTCCATACAAAACGTCGAAATTTGGGCCAAATGTGGCCAAATTCGAAACTTTCACCGACTCCTCTTGCATCCCTTGGCCCTATTTTGTTGTATCCTGTCAGGCTGAGCACGAAAATGACAAAGACAATCAACAGAGAGGCTGGCAAGTACCGGAATTGGCGACAAAACCCCGTTTTTGGCTCAATTTCCATACAAAACGTCGAAATTTGGGCCAAATGTGGCCAAAATCGAGGTTTTCACCGACTCCCATTGGATCCCATGGCCATATTTTGTTGTATCCTGTCAGGCTGAGCAAAAAAATGGCCAAGGGCATCAAGCAATTCAGTGGTAAGTACCGATTTTTGCGACAAATGCACAGAAATGCATAGAATTTGCTTGTAATGTCAATTCTGTGATTACTTCGTCAAATTGGAGCCTTTCACCGAGATTTCTTGCATCCCTTGGCCCTATTTTGTTGTATCCTGTCAGGCTGAGCACGAAAATGACAAAGACAATCAACAGAGAGGCTGGCAAGTACCGGATTTGGCGACAAAACCCCGTTTTTGGCTCAATTTCCATACAAAACGTCGAAATTTGGGCCAAATGTGGCCAAATTCGAGACTTTCACCAACTCCTCTTGCATCCCTTGGCCCTATTTTGTTGTATCCTGTCAGGCTGAGCACGAAAATGACAAAGACAATCAACAGAGAGGCTGGCAAGTACCGGATTTGGCGACAAAACCCCGTTTTTGGCTCAATTTCCATACAAAACGTCGAAATTTGGGCCAAATGTGGCCAAATTCGAGACTTTCACCGACTCCTCTTGCATCCCTTGGCCCTATTTTGTTGTATCCTGTCAGGCTGAGCACGAAAATGACAAAGACAATCAACAGAGAGGCTGGCAAGTACCGGATTTGGCGACAAAACCCCGTTTTTGGCTCAATTTCCATACAAAACGTCGAAATTTGGGCCAAATGTGGCCAAAATCGAGGCTTTCACCGACTCCCATTGGATCCCTTGGCCATATTTTGTTGTATCCTGTCAGGCTGAGCAAAAAAATGGCCAAGGGCATCAAGCAATTCAGTGGTAAGTACCGATTTTTGCGACAAATGCACAGAAATGCATAGAATTTGCTTGTAATGTCAATTCTGTGATTATTTCGTCAAATTGGAGCCTTTCACCGAGATTTCTTGCATCCCTTGGCCCTATTTTGTTGTATCCTGTCAGGCTGAGCACGAAAATGACAAAGACAATCAACAGAGAGGCTGGCAAGTACCGGATTTGGCGACAAAACCCCGTTTTTGGCTCAATTTCCATACAAAACGTCGAAATTTGGGCCAAATGTGGCCAAATTCGAGACTTTCACCAACTCCTCTTGCATCCCTTGGCCCTATTTTGTTGTATCCTGTCAGGCTGAGCACGAAAATGACAAAGACAATCAACAGAGAGGCTGGCAAGTACCGGATTTGGCGACAAAACCCCGTTTCTGGCTCAATTTCCATACAAAACGTCGAAATTTGGGCCAAATGTGGCCAAAATCGAGGCTTTCAACGACTCCCATTGGATCGCTTGGCCATATTTTGTTGTATCCTGTCAGGCTGAGCAAAAAAATGGCCAAGGGCATCAAGCAATTCAGTGGTAAGTACCGATTTTTGCGACAAATGCACAGAAATGCTTAGAATTTGCTTGTAATGTCAATTCTGTGATTATTTCGTCAAATTGGAGCCTTTCACCGACTCCTCTTGCATCCCTTGGCCCTATTTTGTTGTATCCTATCAGGCTGAGCACGAAAATGACAAAGACAATCAACAGAGAGGCTGGCAAGTACCGGATTTGGCGACAAAACCCCGTTTTTGGCTCAATTTCCATACAAAACGTCGAAATTTGGGCCAAATGTGGCCAAATTCGAGACTTTCACCAACTCCTCTTGCATCCCTTGGCCCTATTTTGTTGTATCCTGTCAGGCTGAGCACGAAAATGACAAAGACAATCAACAGAGAGGCTGGCAAGTACCGGATTTGGCGACAAAACCCCGTTTTTGGCTCAATTTCCATACAAAACGTCGAAATTTGGGCCAAATGTGGCCAAAATCGAGGCTTTCACCGACTCCCATTGGATCCCTTGGCCATATTTTGTTGTATCCTGTCAGGCTGAGCAAAAAAATGGCCAAGGGCATCAAGCAATTCAGTGGTAAGTACCGATTTTTGCGACAAATGCACAGAAATGCTTAGAATTTGCTTGTAATGTCAATTCTGTGATTATTTCGTCAAATTGGAGCCTTTCACCGAGATTTCTTGGAGCCTTTGGACATATTCTGTTGTAACCTATCAGGCTGAGCACGAAAATGACAAAGACAATCAACAGAGAGGCTGGCAAGTACCGGATTTGGCGACAAAACCCCGTTTTTGGCTCAATTTCCATACAAAACGTCGAAATTTGGGCCAAATGTGGCCAAATTCGAGACTTTCACCGACTCCTCTTGCATACCTTGGCCCTATTTTGTTGTATCCTGTCAGGCTGAGCACGAAAATGACAAAGACAATCAACAGAGAGGCTGGCAAGTACCGGATTTGGCGACAAAACCCCGTTTTTCGCTCAATTTCCATACAAAACGTCGAAATTTGGGCCAAATGTGGCCAAATTCGAGGCTTTCACTGACTCCCATTGGATCCCTTGGCCATATTTTGTTGTATCCTGTCAGGCTGAGCAAAAAAATGGCCAAGGGCATCAAGCAATTCAGTGGTAAGTACCGATTTTTGCGACAAATGCACAGAAATGCTTAGAATTTGCTTGTAATGTCAATTCTGTGATTATTTCGTCAAATTGGAGCCTTTCACCGAGATTTCTTGGAGCCTTTGGACATATTCTGTTGTAACCTATCAGGCTGAGCACGAAAATGACAAAGACAATCAACAGAGAGGCTGGCAAGTACCGGATTTGGCGACAAAACCCCGTTTTTGGCTCAATTTCCATACAAAACGTCGAAATTTGGGCCAAATGTGGCCAAATTCGAGACTTTCACCGACTCCTCTTGCATCCCTTGGCCCTATTTTGTTGTATCCTGTCAGGCTGAGCACGAAAATGACAAAGACAATCAACAGAGAGGCTGGCAAGTACCGGATTTGGCGACAAAACCCCGTTTTTGGCTCAATTTCCATACAAAACGTCGAAATTTGGGCCAAATGTGGCCAAAATCGAGGATTTCACCGACTCCCATTGGATCCCTTGGCCATATTTTGGTGTATCCTGTCAGGCTGAGCAAAAAAATGGCCAAGGGCATCAAGCAATTCAGTGGTAAGTACCGATTTTTGCGACAAATGCACAGAAATGCTTAGAATTTGCTTGTAATGTCAATTCTGTGATTATTTCGTCAAATTGGAGCCTTTAACCGAGATTTCTTGGAGCCTTTGGACATATTCTGTTGTAACCTATCAGGCTGAGCACGAAAATGACAAAGACAATCAACAGAGAGGCTGGCAAGTACCGGATTTGGCGACAAAACCCCGTTTTTGGCTCAATTTCCATACAAAACGTCGAAATTTGAGCCAAATGTGGCCAAATTCGAGACTTTCACCGACTCCTCTTGCATCCCTTGGCCCTATTTTGTTGTATCCTGTCAGGCTGAGCACGAAAATGACAAAGACAATCAACAGAGAGGCTGGCAAGTACCGGATTTGGCGACAAAACCCCGTTTTTGGCTCAATTTCCATACAAAACGTCGAAATTTGGGCCAAATGTGGCCAAATTCGAGACTTTCACCAACTCCTCTTGCATCCCTTGGCCCTATTTTGTTGTATCCTGTCAGGCTGAGCACGAAAATGACAAAGACAATCAACAGAGAGGCTGGCAAGTACCGGATTTGGCGACAAAACCCCGTTTTTGGCTCAATTTCCATACAAAACGTCGAAATTTGGGCCAAATGTGGCCAAATTCGAGGCTTTCACCGACTCCCATTGGATCCCTTGGCCATATTTTGTTGTATCCTGTCAGGCTGAGCAAAAAAATGGCCATGGGCATCAAGCAATTCAGTGGTAAGTACCGATTTTTGCGACAAATGCACAGAAATGCTTAGAATTTGCTTGTAATGTCAATTCTGTGATTATTTCGTCAAATTGGAGCCTTTCACCGAGATTTCTTGGAGCCTTTGGACATATTCTGTTGTAACCTATCAGGCTGAGCACGAAAATGACAAAGACAATCAACAGAGAGGCTGGCAAGTACCGGATTTGGCGACAAAACCCCGTTTTTGGCTCAATTTCCATACAAAACGTCGAAATTTGGGCCAAATGTGGCCAAATTCGAGACTTTCACCGACTCCTCTTGCATACCTTGGCCCTATTTTGTTGTATCCTGTTAGGCTGAGCACGAAAATGACAAAGACAATCAACAGAGAGGCTGGCAAGTACCGGATTTGGCGACAAAACCCCGTTTTTCGCTCAATTTCCATACAAAACGTCGAAATTTGGGCCAAATGTGGCCAAATTCGAGGCTTTCACTGACTCCCATTGGATCCCTTGGCCATATTTTGTTGTATCCTGTCAGGCTGAGCAAAAAAATGGCCAAGGGCATCAAGCAATTCAGTGGTAAGTACCGATTTTTGCGACAAATGCACAGAAATGCTTAGAATTTGCTTGTAATGTCAATTCTGTGATTATTTCGTCAAATTGGAGCCTTTAACCGAGATTTCTTGGAGTTTTTGGACATATTCTGTTGTAACCAATCAGGCTGAGCACGAAAATGACAAAGACAATCAACAGAGAGGCTGGCAAGTACCGGATTTGGCGACAAAACCCCGTTTTTGGCTCAATTTCCATACAAAACGTCGAAATTTGGGCCAAATGTGGCCAAATTCGAGACTTTCACCGACTCCTCTTGCATCCCTTGGCCCTATTTTGTTGTATCCTGTCAGGCTGAGCACGAAAATGACAAAGACAATCAACAGAGAGGCTGGCAAGTACCGGATTTGGCGACAAAACCCCGTTTTTGGCTCAATTTCCATACAAAACGTCGAAATTTGGGCCAAATGTGGCCAAATTCGAGGCTTTCACCGACTCCCATTGGATCCCTTGGCCATATTTTGTTGTATCCTGTCAGGCTGAGCAAAAAAATGGCCAAGGGCATCAAGCAATTCAGTGGTAAGTACCGATTTTTGCGACAAATGCACAGAAATGCTTAGAATTTGCTTGTAATGTCAATTCTGTGATTATTTCGTCAAATTGGAGCCTTTCACCGAGATTTCTTGGAGCCTTTGGACATATTCTGTTGTAACCTATCAGGCTGAGCACGAAAATGACAAAGACAATCAACAGAGAGGCTGGCAAGTACCGGATTTGGCGACAAAACCCCGTTTTTGGCTCAATTTCCATACAAAACGTCGAAATTTGGGCCAAATGTGGCCAAATTCGAGACTTTCACCGACTCCTCTTGCATCCCTTGGCCCTATTTTGTTGTATCCTGTCAGGCTGAGCACGAAAATGACAAAGACAATCAACAGAGAGGCTGGCAAGTACCGGATTTGGCGACAAAACCCCGTTTCTGGCTCAATTTCCATACAAAACGTCGAAATTTGGGCCAAATGTGGCCAAAATCGAGGCTTTCAACGACTCCCATTGGATCGCTTGGCCATATTTTGTTGTATCCTGTCAGGCTGAGCAAAAAAATGGCCAAGGGCATCAAGCAATTCAGTGGTAAGTACCGATTTTTGCGACAAATGCACAGAAATGCTTAGAATTTGCTTGTAATGTCAATTCTGTGATTATTTCGTCAAATTGGAGCCTTTCACCGACTCCTCTTGCATCCCTTGGCCCTATTTTGTTGTATCCTATCAGGCTGAGCACGAAAATGACAAAGACAATCAACAGAGAGGCTGGCAAGTACCGGATTTGGCGACAAAACCCCGTTTTTGGCTCAATTTCCATACAAAACGTCGAAATTTGGGCCAAATGTGGCCAAAATCGAGGCTTTCACCGACTCCCATCGGATCCCTTGGCCATATTTTGTTGTATCCTGTCAGGCTGAGCAAAAAAATGGCCAAGGGCATCAAGCAATTCAGTGGTAAGTACCGATTTTTGCGACAAATGCACAGAAATGCTTAGAATTTGCTTGTAATGTCAATTCTGTGATTATTTCGTCAAATTGGAGCCTTTCACCGAGATTTCTTGGAGCCTTTGGACATATTCTGTTGTAACCTATCAGGCTGAGCACGAAAATGACAAAGACAATCAACAGAGAGGCTGGCAAGTACCGGATTTGGCGACAAAACCCCGTTTTTGGCTCAATTTCCATACAAAACGTCGAAATTTGGGCCAAATGTGGCCAAATTCGAGACTTTCACCGACTCCTCTTGCATCCCTTGGCCCTATTTTGTTGTATCCTGTCAGGCTGAGCACGAAAATGACAAAGACAATCAACAGAGAGGCTGGCAAGTACCGGATTTGGCGACAAAACCCCGTTTTTGGCTCAATTTCCATACAAAACGTCGAAATTTGGGCCAAATGTGGCCAAAATCGAGGCTTTCACCGACTCCCATTGGATCCCTTGGCCATATTTTGTTGTATCCTGTCAGGCTGAGCAAAAAAATGGCCAAGGGCATCAAGCAATTCAGTTGTAAGTACCGATTTTTGCGACAAATGCACAGAAATGCTTAGAATTTGCTTGTAATGTCAATTCTGTGATTATTTCGTCAAATTGGAGCCTTTCACCGAGATTTCTTGGAGCCTTTGGACATATTCTGTTGTAACCTATCAGGCTGAGCACGAAAATGACAAAGACAATCAACAGAGAGGCTGGCAAGTACCGGATTTGGCGACAAAACCCCGTTTTTGGCTCAATTTCCATACAAAACGTCGAAATTTGGGCCAAATGTGGCCAAAATCGAGGCTTTCACCAACTCCCATTGGATCCCTTGGCCATATTTTGTCGTATCCTGTCAGGCTGAGCAAAAAAATGGCCAAGGGCATCAAGCAATTCAGTGGTAAGTACCGATTTTTGCGACAAATGCACAGAAATGCTTAGAATTTGCTCGTAATGTCAATTCTGTGATTATTTCGTCAAATTGGAGCCTTTCACCGAGATTTCTTGGAGCCTTTGGACATATTCTGTTGTAACCTATCAGGCTGAGCACGAAAATGACAAAGACAATCAACAGAGACCCAGCCGGCACAAAGACGTTTAAAAGATGTTTTTTATAGGCATATTTTTGGTTTTGAAATCGTCTCCGTAGACGTCTAAAACGTGAGACGATAAGACGCTTACGGAAAGTTTTCTTAAAGAGGTCTTGATATTGCGTCTTTTAGAGCTCTTTTTGTTAGCTTGCCTGTAACCTTTTTCTTTATGATCTCTTTTCATAACTATTATTAACTCAATATTACGGAAAGGAATTTTATAATAAATTTTATAATTAAATGTCCTTCAATAATATCAAGTTAATAATAGTTAATGCATAGGAATATTTCATAAAATACATTCTTTGTAAATGTTATCATCTATTTGGAAAATAATAGTAAAACGCATATTTATTCATGTCATACATATTTATTTTTCAAATGCAAATAGTTTACAACCGTAATACATACTAAAATTCAAAGAGAAATGTGTTATTTTAACTATTCATTATTAGTAGAAAAATAGGACTAACACGGAACTTTATTTGTTCTTATATCAGTTAGATTATAGAGTTTCTTAAATAAAACTTTTAAATGGAAATGCAAAAGCACAAATATCAAGCATACTTATTTAAAACATTAACAAGAAATATTACTTCTATCCTACAAATACAGTGGCTGAAAAATATAAGTACGAATTGTTAAAATTTTAGGAGTTTCTACTTGTTCGAACCACATTCGTATTAAACTCCTCAAAGTAATGCGTTCAAATACAGTTCATAACATCTTTTTGGATTGATAAATTCTTTAGCTTAACTAATGCTCGAACGTGCAATAACGACTCTTTTAATAACGGAAACTTTTACAGCATCTGCAAAAATACGTAAACATTTTTAGTAAGTAAGAACAATTCAAACCTATAATAAAAAAAAAACTAAACAACTATATTTAAAGATAGTTAATAGTTACAAGATTGAATAATAAAAAGCATTTTTAAACACAATAAAAACACCCAACAACAACAACACTAGTACAAAGAATTTAAAAAGTTTAACAAAAGCAATAAACAATAAAAGTAATAATCAATTACAAAAATGATAAGGGATAAAAGGAATTTTTTATTATAACAACATTAACTTAAAAGTGTAACAAAGATAATAAACAACAACAATAGTTAAAGTTGTTGCAAAATATAATAGAAATCTTAACTAACCTCATCAACAACAACAGCAACAGCAACAACAACAACCACAACACCAACAACCATAACAACAACAACAACAACAACAACCACAGCAATAACAACAACAACAACTACAATAAAAACCCTGCCTGAAAAAAAAAAAAAAAAAACATAAAAGAAAATAAATAAATAAATGAAGTTTTAAAAACTGAAACAGATTATGAAAATAATACAGAAGAAAAACTAAAAATTATAGAGAAAAATTTAAAGCTTGATGAAATTATTAACAATAATAAAAGATAAATGGTAAAAAAAAAAAGTTAAAACAATAATAATGATAACAAAAAAATGTAAGAATGTTGTGGATCTCGTGTCCATAGAATGAAAATAAATGTATCTTTCCAGCCTTACATGAAGGCAGAGATGGAGGAGAGGGATTAATCTGGATGAGAGGGATTATTGATTTGATTTAGGAGTTGAGACTAGCATCTAGGTGATTGAAAAAAAAAAAAAAAAAAAAAAAGCATAGCACTTGCCTATGTGAATAAAGGAACAGAAATTTTAAAAAAATGACACTTTAAAAACTTAAACAGATGATGAAAATAATATAGAAGAACAACCAAAAAAAAAAAAATTTAAGCTTGATAAAAACATTAGCAATGAGAAGTGATAAGTAATAAAAGATAGAAAACAAAAAAACAAAAAAACTTTAAGATAAAACAATAATTAAGATAATAAAAAAGTGTCAGAATGTTGTGGATCTTGCTCCATAGGAGAAAAATAAATGTATCATTCTGGCCTCATTTTTGGCAAGGAGGCAGGGGAGGAGGAGAGAGGATAATCTGGATGAAAGGGATTGTTGATTTGAATGAGGAGTTGAAAACAGCGCTTTGTTGCTACAAAAATAAAAAAATTGCAGCAGCTCTATGTATTAACAAAATAACGGAACAATCAAGTGTAGCTTATAAATATAAATCAAAACTATACAAATATAATTAAACTAACAAACAACAGCAACTATAAATAATAGCAAGAGCTTTAAAATGTGATAAAAGTAATAAACAATAATAATTATCACAAAAAAGCATCATAAAAATGATAAACAATGACAATAATAAACAGCAAGAAAGGTTTTTACAATAAAAAAAAAATCTCAAATATTAGCAATATAAAGTAGTCAAAATTTATTTTTAAATTCAATAAGAGTTATTAAAGAGTAAATACAATAAGCAATAAATATTAAAAAAACATAGAAATATAATAAAAAGAACAACAACAATAATTAATAAAGAAGTAGTTAAAAAAAACTTCAAAACTTAACAATAATGATTAAAAACAAAAACATTGATACAAAGATTTTAAAATTATATCAAAAGCAATAAAAAATGAAGTTAACAAGCAATAGCAATAATAAGTAAGAAAAAGAACTTAAAAATATAAACTAGTTAATTTTAAAATGTGATAAAAATACCAAACAATAACAATTATAAACAAAACTTAACTTCTTTGAGAGTACAGATAATAAATAACAACAACAACTACACAAGAAAATAAAATTGCAACTAAAGCAATAAACAATTAAAACAATAAACAATAGCAAATGAAGTGCTGCCAGCAAAAACTCCTTAAGTCCATTAAAAAAACAAAAACAAAAAACAAAAAACAGAGATAACTATGTCACTTCAATAATGAACTAATAAACTTTCATGTGTACCAGCTATTTTGAACAAAAAAAATATCTGAGCTGCATAAAAAATAGAATCAATTTCAATAAGGGATTTTACAAGTGACAAATAGATCTAATATTTTTGCCGAATACAAACAAGCTATCATGGCATCCAAAAGAAGAAAAAGAGTTGAAGAAAACTGGTGCAGAAATACAAATAAAAAGATAAAAAAAAAATGTGAAGAAAATCTGTTCTACAATTATAATGATTAACAGTTATTATAATGGAAACTCTTAATTGGTAAAAGGAACAATACTACTGTATTAATAAGTTTAAACAAAGGATCAACACTTGTGATAATTGTAGCATGCTATTGATTAATCTTTCATTATTAATCTTTAGTGTTTGTAATGCCTATACATTTGTTTTGTTGAAGTTGTAACTACCATTAGCAGTCATTATAACTATATGATATTTCATGGTATTATTGTTTATTTTATTAAATTACAAACTATTTCATCCCTTACTTGAAATATGTTTGAAAAAAGATTAACATTTTAGCATAGAAATACTATTTACTGTTTAATTTACTTATAGATACATTATAAATGACTTTAACTTAAGTAAATAAGTAAAATATAATAGTTCATAGATATATAATAAAATTTCAATTTAGGAATTCAGTTTGTTCATCTATTTTTAAGGACATATTTTCAATTAAAAAAATATTGAATGTATGTTTACATGTAATGATTATAAAACTAAAGTAATATTTTAAGTTACCTCAAAGAAATCATTAATTAATAATGTTTCAGTTTAGTCTAGTCTAGCTTTTTAAATTTAGTCTCTAAGTTGTAATAAAGTTGCATTTTAAATTCTTTTTAATGTATAAGTTAATAGCAAATTTGTTATAAATTAATGATAACTTTATCAAATTTATATTTAGATTACTCTTTTTAATGCTAACTTTTGAAAGGAGGTATACTTCTAGCAAAAAACTTCACACTCCAACATGATATGCATATCTGAAAAGCACAGGTTTTCTATGATGAAACAAAAAAATATGAGTTGGACAAACAAGTCTTGTATTATGTACGAATTATCAAAAAGTAACAGCAGTCTTGTATTATGTACGAATTATCAAAAAGTAACTAACTACAAGTAAGCAACTAATGTTAGTGGAGTATATTACAAAAGACACATGGGTACACAATTTTGGTATCATTAACCTTGTTTCTTAAAAAACAACCTTCTATTATAATGTAGAAAATGCTGCAGATAAAGGACCCAATGAAGTAATAACATTTTTAGATGATTATATTAAAGAAAACAAGAATGATAGAAACGAGAAGATAACTCTGTTTGCCTAGAAGTGCTACAGTCAAAACAAAATATATCTTTTGTATTGTTTGGTTAACCTTTGTACAATGGAGCTTTTCAAAGAATAATAATTAATTACCCTATTTCATAACACTTATTAACTGATGCTTTGCAAGAATTGAAAAAAGAAGAAAAAATTGGAGAAATAAGCAAACCATATGAATGGGTTAATATAATGAAATCTTGTAACAAAAAGAATCCATGCAAAGTTATCCTTGTTTTGTTCTTTAAAAATAAACTGTGAGATATTTTCTTTTTTCTTTTTAATTCAACATTTTGAAAGTTTTAATACTTAAAACATAGAAATGATATTTTGGTGCTTATCCTTTCTTTTTTTTGAACAAAAGAATATTTGAAAAAACATATTTGTTTAATAATTTATTTTTTAAAATAAACAATCAATACTATTGGTTCTTGCAACGAAATTCTGCATATTAAAAAATGCATGATGGATTTTATAGTTATTAAATTCATCAACCATTTATTTTATATATTTAAACAATAAAATTTAAGTTATTTTCTCTTTTTATATCTTTTTTACTATCTTTAGAAAAACAAAACAGACTTGTGAATTTCTTGACAAGAAAGTTTAAAAAATAAACAAAGCAGTGAACTTATTTTAGTTTATTACAAGTAATCTTAAAATGGTTACATCTCAAAATGAAAATAGTGTGACTAATGCAGTTTGTGCAGGCAGCATTTCAATTATAAATACAAAAAAGAGTTTAAAATAAACAGTAAAAATGATAAACAATTAAAAAAAAATCCAATAAGAAAAAAAACAAAATTAAAAACAATTTTAAAAGAACAACTAATTCAGTTCATTATTTCTTTGGTAAAAACATTACAAACTATGCATGGCATTAGCTACCATTTCAGTTGTTTCTTAGTCTTAAATAAAAGTATAATTACCAATTACAATTCTCCCAACATCAGACCGTTGATCGGAGTAAACCTTTTATTGGTTTTTTGTACCATCTTTTCGACCTGGCGCATTCTTTAGCTTAACCATTACACGTTCTCTCATACTGGACTCTTTCATAGCAGGAAATGTTATTTTCACAGCATCTTTAAGTAAATTAGATAAACAATTAAAGAAAGCAAAATATCTAAACTAGTTTCAGTTCCTCTTAACTTCTGTAAAGAATTTACCCACAAAATACTGCATTAGCTAATTTTCTAGATGTTTCTCACAAACACACACACACACACACACACACACACACACACACACACACACACACACACACACACACACACACACACACACACACAAAAGCATATTTACCAATTACAACTCTCCATAACCCAGACTTTTCTAATGCTAACTTTCCGCCACTCCCTTTCATGTTCATTTTACATTGCAGTTTCACAGAAAACATTCTGTCAATGATTTTTGAAGTTGCATCTTTGACATCTACACCCCCAATTTGAGAGAGCTGTTCTACCTGTATACAAAGACCAACTGCAAATTAGGAACTATCTTTAAAAAAAAAAGTAGATTTTCTGTCCAATAATTGTTAAAAAAACAACAGTGGTGAAATTACCAAATTTTTTCTGTAGTTTTCATCCTTCAGTTGCTCTTCTACTGTCTCAAACTCTTCTATGCTCAAAAGAGCTGAGATTTGTTTGGTGTCATTATGGACAGCTCTCCTTTCGCGTAGCTCATTCATGAATACTGCAATCTCTCCCAAATTGTTAAGAACAGCTTTTTGAAACTCTGTTAGAATAAATTGAAAAATATTGAGTAGAAGTCACCTGAACAGAACATGTTCCAAACAATTCTTTATTGCAACTCTCAAGCTCAATCATATTTAAAATAAACCGCTTTAGTCAAAACAATTTTCCTTACGTGCAGTTTCAAGAGGAAAACCTTGGGAGGAGCTGCATGCAACAGGTTGAGGTGTCCTTAACATGAAATAAAATATCACATCACTGCATTGTTTAATCATGCAGAGTTCAATGTGATAAAACTCAGTTAAATTACCTGTTGGTCACAGGGGATCTAGACCGAGAGCGTGTTGCTTCTCTGAAACTTTGCGATGATTGACTGACTTTTGAGGACGAAGGGACAAAAGAAGATGGTGGAGTTGGAAATGCTGTTAATTTGGTTTTGTGAGGAGCAGAAGCTGGTATCAATGGAATGTCTGAAAAAAACAAACAAAAAAACCATGTATTTGTATTAAATGACATGCATTTGATGTAAACCTATTATAAAAAATCCAACAAAGGGTGCAGTTTCTAACCTGATGTTTCATTTGAGGTCAATGTATTGTCAACAACAAAACCATGCTCATCTTCTGAAGCAGACAAGTCTGATAGTTTACACACTTCAATGTCATCTTTAACAAAAGTAGACATTTACTTTTTTAAAAAAAAAACAAAAACAAAAAAAAATAACAAACACATAGCTGATTTAAAATCTTACTCACACAAATACAATAAAAGTAATAGCAACTTGAAAAAATGAAAAAAGACCTACCACCCTCACATTTCATTTTTATAAGTCTAAACTGCTTCCAGTGTGAACTTGGTGAAAGATTGTATCTCTCAGCCCGTAATACATCTACACCACTTGGCCAATAAACAACCTTTTTTTCTGTATCAATCCATTTTCTTAAAACTACTCCTATTTCTGTTTTGCTCTTCTCTTGCCATACTGCACAAGCCCACTTTTTCATTGGTACTGGTTCCATCTTTCGTCAAACCTTTTTACTAAGTATTGTTAATCAATCTAAAGAAAACAATTTTAAGATGAGAACAGCTCCAAACAAAGGACAATATTAAATTGATTATTATGATCACAAGTAATGCAACTGTTAATGTAATTCAGAAATACTATAAATCTATTCTAAAACATTTTTGAAATACTAAAATGATCAATAAACTGTTGTTATGAAAAACATTTCAATGTAACCTAATTCTTAAATTCCCATATTGAAGAAGAATAAAAATTGAGCAAGTTGAAATTGGTTAAGGATGTTGCATTGTGCTAAAATAAGCAAATTGATTTTGAAAAACTTTAATTCTGCAGTTAAAAACTAAATAAAAAAAAAAAAAAACTAAACTAATAAAAAACAAAGAAAACTAAACAAATAAAAAACAAACAAAGTAACAACAACAAATAATGCACAAAAAAAAAATTATTTTTGCTCTGATTCATGCAAAAGAGGAAAATATACAAAACCATTATTGAAAGGCAATACTGAAACCTTCTTTACTCTTACAAGTTCAGTCTTGAGAACCAGAACCCTTTTGGATGTAAATGCCACTTCGTCAAACTTCTCAACAAAACCAATGTCAAAGACTTTAGAATCCACTGGGTTGGTATAAAAGCTTTTAGTATATTTCACCTTTAAACGATTGCACAAGTAGTTATCATCTGCAAGATTTTCAACAATCACAAAAAAATAGTTCTGATGTAGAAAACAAGAATCTCGAAAACTTACAGACAGGTTTGTACGCTTTGAAGTTTTAAATACAGTTCTGACATTTTGCAATTCAAACTGACGCTTTGCAACTTGTGATATTGGGTTGTTGCAGTTTCGAACTTGTTTCTTCAATGTTTGCAGAAAATTTTCAAAAGGGAAAGCGGACATTTCATTGAGTGAACAGTCTTGATTTTCAACATCGTCTGAGAGATGAACCAAACTGTGAATGTTATAAACCACAAAGGTTTCACCATAAAAAGTTGCAGCGTTTTCTACAAAACAGTTAAGCAAGTCCCTAGCATAAGATAAGTAATGACGCCTGAACTCACTATTAGAACTCAACAAAATAGAAATAGAAACATGCAGCAAAAGAAAATGTTGATACATGTCGCTTTGAAGCACAGCTTTCAACACCAGAGGACCAGTATAAAGTAAAAACTGCCTGAATTCTGTGGCTTTCCATCTGTCTAGCTCAGACAATGAACGTGGTTGGCGAGCAAAGTCAGAAGGTAACTTGCCATTTAAAGATAACAGTCTGTTAGAAACATCGCTTATTAAAAAGTTTGACAGCCTGCATACTCTTGGACCCTGAACTAAAAAAGTCAAAATTCTTTTTGTTGCTCCTAGACAAACTAAATGCATGTAATCTAAAACAAAGTCATTGATCAAAGATGCACCTAAACTTGAGAGAGGGGATACACCAACTTGATGACCATTTAAATACAACAGCTGATCAAAACAAGCATTAGACCTTAACAGATATGAACTTTGGGGCTTGAACACCACGCGATGAGCAACATACTCACCAACAATCTCACAACGCTCACAAGCGTGCTTTGAGGTGTGTACAACAACTTGTTTCAAAAATGCTCTAGCTGGAGCATCACAGATAAAAACACCAAGACCAAACTTTAAGTTTGTTTTGTTGAAGGTTATACCAGCTACACAGAGGTGCTTGACTTCTAGAACAAAGTCCTTCAAAAAATCATCTACAGGATGGGGCTTAGATTTCCCACAGTATAGTGCAACAATGAAAACATTAGAGTGAAACATGCCCAAAATAGGCCACATTTGTACAAGCGATGATTTAAACAAAGGCAAACCGTCTATGCTGACATTTAACTTAATCTCAGTAACATCAATCACATCCATTTCTTTTAAACGTTGAATCAAACCTTCCTGAATTCCAAAGTAAGTATAGGAGCCACCGCAGATTTCTTGAGTACAGATTCGTCTGGGAGTCTTTAACAACGTTCTAGCATCCTTTTGTAAATGCTCATAACCATGTCTATTGAGAACTGAAAGCAGATCATTGAAGGACTCACGAGATACATTGTGCTTAACTGCCCACCTAGCTAATTCGATGTTTAGAGGTGATGTCTTCGATCGATCAGCACTGCTAACATCGCTAACAATTTCGCTGCAAGCTAAAACGTCATCAACGTGAAGATCATGTTTGTCTGGTACTGCAACATCACCACTAGAAGGTTCAGTCGAAGTTAGCATCTTGGTAATCTCGGACTGGATTCTCCTATACTTTTTACTGTATACTCTTGCTCTTTCGTTCATTTCAGCGCTATAAACATAACGATGATAGTAAAAGTAAAAAAACAACAACAAACAAACAAACTTGTATCAAAATCTTGTATACATTGCGTCCGCAAGGCAAACTTTAAACTTACAAAAAAGCCGGGGAGGAAGAGATGGTAAAAGCTCTAGACCTGCAGAAGGCATTCTTATTCGTTATATTTAAAAACTCTCTTTCATTAAATACGCAACACAACATTACCGAATCATTTTCATAAAATAAACACGAACATCATGAGAAAATTGATAAACCGTAAATAACATAAATTTTGCAAAGAGATGCCAGCATGTCTAATAACAATTTTGTCCCCCGGTCATTCAAGCTAGCTAAAGCAACTCTGTAAAACAGCCAAACAAAAACTTACTCAAAAAAGCAAAACAAAAAACTTACACAGTTTCCTCCTGATACTTGCAGATTTTGAAACTTTTTTTCATTCAAGACTAAAAAAAAACAACAACTATATAAGAAACCGGGGAGGGAGAAGGCAAAAGCTCAAGATCTGCAGGAAGCATTCTTATTTATCAACTTTAAAAATTCTATCTTATTAAATAGTAACACAACATTTCCAAATCGCCTTCATAAAACAAACACAAACACCGTGAGAAAATCGATAAAACGTAAAAAAATAAAATTTTGCAAAGTAAAACTAGCACGTCAAAGAAAATTATTGTCCCCCGGTTATTCAACCTAGCTAAAGTAACTCTGTAAAACAGCCAAACAACTCGAAAAATCAAAACAAAAACTTACTCAGTTTACTCCTGGCATTTGCAGATTTTGAAACTTGTATCACAGAAGCCCTTTTTATGTCTATTTTCAAAACCTATTAACGTAGGTGTATTTCCCATAATTGGCTCATTAGGACAAACCTCTTGTGGGAGGATAGACATTTGTGGCAGAGGCGAACTTCCAAGCTCATTGTTTGCCTTAACCAATAACACACCAGGAAACGGCCCACGTGAATGTACCAATTTCATTCTATGCACGCTGCATCCGCACAAACCTAGGAATTTTCGACATTCACGTGACCAAAGGGGAGGGGGTTTTATCTTGCAAAAATTTTACTATCTCTCTCTCTCTTTCTTTACCCCTCTCGCTCCCCCTCACCCCTCTTACTACAGGCCTATTCGTCGTGCAACTGGAATTTTTTGTGCAGGCCTATTTTTTTACGGTTGTAGACAATTATTTGTTTAGATTTGTTTTAAAAGAGAAAATGCAATGTTGTTTATGACATGTTGTGAGTTGCTGTTGCATGATGTAATGCAAACGAACTTGGATAATTTTAGCGTGGAGTTTTAGAATTCGTTTAAAGCAAGTGATATACATATATTTTTAATTTCAGATGAAGTTTTTATATCGTGCCAAAAAAACTGTTGTGTGTATGCCTGTCACAATAATTATCAAAATGAACAAAATAGATGTATCGAGTGAAGCTAGTAAAGTATATCAGTGCATCATATTTTAAATTACAATGTTGAGCGTGAAAAACGGATAAAAGCCATTCCAATCTCTAATTCAGTTGTTAACAATAGCACTGTTATCTGTGAGTTACACTGGCCTCCAAAATTTGAAACAGTTACAGTATGTGGAGGAAAAAATCGACCAAAAAAAGCTCCATTTCCTTGGCTGGGAGTACCCTTATCTCAGATTCCAACTGCTGGTCCAACTCAAAGAACTAACATAATATCTTTAAGTGGCATTAGAAATACATAATATGATGAGTGTATGAAAATCTTCACTTTGAGACATTTCATAATGGAGTTAAGCGTAATGTTTCTATTTTAACAATCAATCTAATGATAACTGTTGAAACCTGGTCAAAGTTTGATAAGATACTTGACTTTTATGTTCCTTGAAAATGGACAATAAAAAAAAAGGTAATTTTGCAACATATTTTGGTTATTGGACAAAAAATAATTGGAGATAAAATTTAAAATTCAGACATAGTTATGTGCTTATTTGGCATATTTTTCATCATCAAGAGATATAAGGCCGAGATCCACAAGATTCTGACATTTTCTTAGTATCTTCATTATTGTTATATCTTAAAGTTCTTTTTATTTTTGTTATTTGTTACTTACTATTTCTAATATTTTTATCAAGTTTTAAATTTTCTGTTTTTGATATTTTTACTTGTTCTTCTGTATTATTTTCATCATCTGTTTCAGTATTTAAAATTTCATTTATCATTTGATTTTTTTTTTTTTTTTTTTTTTTTCCTTCTTCAAATATACAGTTACTATGCTTTTTTTTTGTTGTTACAGGGCTTTTGTTGCTGTTGTTCTTAGTTAAGGTTTCTATTTCACTTTGATATATTTTTAATTATTGTTGTTGTTTATTATCTTTGTTATACTTTTAAATTAACATGGTTATAATATCAATTTTCTTTATCCTTTTTATCTTATCATTTTTGTAACTGCAAGTTTGTAAATTATTTTTGTAATTGTAAAAATAATCACTTACCATTTTTGTAATTGATTATTACTTTTATGGTTATTGCTTTTGTTAAACTTTTAAAATTGTTTGTGTTTTAGAATGCTTTTTTATTATTCAATGTTGTAATTATTGATTATCTTTAAATATAGTTGTTTTTGCTTTGTTTTGTTTGTTTCTTTTTGTTTTTGTTTGGATTAGGGTGGATTAAATTTCCATCAGCTAATTCTTGCCAATTTCTTTGTTCTAACTTTTCAAATAGTTAAAGATCATGTTTGCAGAAAAACTTTAAGTAATTATGATGAAATCAGACTATTATTTAATGGATATGGTTGAACATAATTGTATAATACTGTGCAATATTTTTTAAAAAAATTTATGTACCACTGTTGCAACATCATCTGGCAAAGAATCTGCATTAAATGATCTAGTTGTAAATATATTTTATAGTTTAAAAAAAGTTTCATTTCGTTGTGTTGTTGTTTTCTGATTTTTTTCTTATTTTGAAATAAAATTTAAATGGAATTATTTGTTTGGTTTAGTAACATTTTCTCATCATTATAAGAAAATAACAATTATGTGTTTCAGACTGTAAAGCAGGTGAAATGATAATTATAGGTAATATAACTAACAGGTGAAATTATAATTTTGTAAACATACGATGCTTTGAATTAAAAAATATTTCAGTGAGTTTTATTTATGTTGTTCATTAATTTAGGTTAATATTTTTGTTTATCTCATATAAAAAAAATTACTACTGCTCATCCTTATCCCCTTCCTCTCCCTCCCCTCCCCCTGCCCCTCCTTTCCTCTTTGCTATATAAAAGATCCCAAAGGCTAAGTTTACTTCAAATTTATAGACGCTAAATCAAAAACATTCTCACGAGTGAATATACAAGATTAATTTCACTTTCAATCGCCCCTAAGAACTTTTGCGCTGTGATTAAGTTGTATTCTTTGGTTCCAACTAATTATTCTCTATTTATAATACAAAATCAACAGCAATGATATCCATTTCATTATTACATAAAGAGTTGTTTGCTAAACCTACCTAATGCTTATGCAAACGAAAAATATCGTAGGTTAAAAAAATATAAAACTAATGAGAAGATAAAACAGAAAAGATATACAAAATAAATGAACTTGTAAATAAAGAAAAAAAACCAAGCCCAAGTAAAGCATCATTTAAAGCAATTAAGCTCATATCATTCTCAGAGCCTAAAACAAGATATCTTAAAAACGTATACAATACGCAAATTAAAAACCAGTCTTCACGGAGACCAAATGGAGACATCTATAAGAAGTCTAAAATGCGCTTGTGCCGGCAGGGGAGGCTGGCAAGTACCGGATTTGGCGACAAAACCCCGTTTTTGGCTCAATTTCCATACAAAACGTCGAAATTTGGGCCAAATGTGGCCAAATTCGAGACTTTCACCGACTCCTCTTGCATCCCTTGGCCCTATTTTGTTGTATCCTGTCAGGCTGAGCTCGAAAATGACAAAGACAATCAACAGAGAGGCTGGCAAGTACCGGATTTGGCGACAAAACCCCGATTTTGGCTCAATTTCCATACAAAACGTCGAAATTTGGGCCAAATGTGGCCAAATTCGAGGCTTTCACCGACTCCCATTGGATCCCTTGGCCATATTTTGTTGTATCCTGTCAGGCTGAGCAAAAAAATGGCCAAGGGCATCAAGCAATTCAGTGGTAAGTACCGATTTTTGCGACAAATGCACAGAAATGCTTAGAATTTGCTTGTAATGTCAATTCTGTGATTATTTCGTCAAATTGGAGCCTTTCACCGAGATTTCTTGGAGCCTTTGGACATATTCTGTTGTAACCTATCAGGCTGAGCACGAAAATGACAAAGACAATCAACAGAGAGGCTGGCACCCTGCCGGCACAAGCGCATTTTAGACTTCTTATAGATGTCTCCATTTGGTCTCCGTGAAGACTGGTTTTTAATTTGCGTATTGTATACGTTTTTAAGATATCTTGTTTTAGGCTCTGAGAATGATATGAGCTTAATTGCTTTAAATGATGCTTTACTTGGGCTTGGTTTTTTTTCTTTATTTACAAGTTCATTTATTTTGTATATCTTTTCTGTTTTATCTTCTCATTAGTTTTATATTTTTTTAACCTACGATATTTTTCGTTTGCATAAGCATTAGGTAGGTTTAGCAAACAACTCTTTATGTAATAATGAAATGGATATCATTGCTGTTGATTTTGTATTATAAATAGAGAATAATTAGTTGGAACCAAAGAATACAACTTAATCACAGCGCAAAAGTTCTTAGGGGCGATTGAAAGTGAAATTAATCTTGTATATTCACTCGTGAGAATGTTTTTGATTTAGCGTCTATAAATTTGAAGTAAACTTAGCCTTTGGGATCTTTTATATAGCAAAGAGGAAAGGAGGGGCAGGGGGAGGGGAGGGAGAGGAAGGGGATAAGGATGAGCAGTAGTAATTTTTTTTATATGAGATAAACAAAAATATTAACCTAAATTAATGAACAACATAAATAAAACTCACTGAAATATTTTTTAATTCAAAGCATCGTATGTTTACAAAATTATAATTTCACCTGTTAGTTATATTACCTATAATTATCATTTCACCTGCTTTACAGTCTGAAACACATAATTGTTATTTTCTTATAATGATGAGAAAATGTTACTAAACCAAACAAATAATTCCATTTAAATTTTATTTCAAAATAAGAAAAAAATCAGAAAACAACAACACAACGAAATGAAACTTTTTTTAAACTATAAAATATATTTACAACTAGATCATTTAATGCAGATTCTTTGCCAGATGATGTTGCAACAGTGGTACATAAATTTTTTTAAAAAATATTGCACAGTATTATACAATTATGTTCAACCATATCCATTAAATAATAGTCTGATTTCATCATAATTACTTAAAGTTTTTCTGCAAACATGATCTTTAACTATTTGAAAAGTTAGAACAAAGAAATTGGCAAGAATTAGCTGATGGAAATTTAATCCACCCTAATCCAAACAAAAACAAAAAGAAACAAACAAAACAAAGCAAAAACAACTATATTTAAAGATAATCAATAATTACAACATTGAATAATAAAAAAGCATTCTAAAACACAAACAATTTTAAAAGTTTAACAAAAGCAATAACCATAAAAGTAATAATCAATTACAAAAATGGTAAGTGATTATTTTTACAATTACAAAAATAATTTACAAACTTGCAGTTACAAAAATGATAAGATAAAAAGGATAAAGAAAATTGATATTATAACCATGTTAATTTAAAAGTATAACAAAGATAATAAACAACAACAATAATTAAAAATATATCAAAGTGAAATAGAAACCTTAACTAAGAACAACAGCAACAAAAGCCCTGTAACAACAAAAAAAAAGCATAGTAACTGTATATTTGAAGAAGGAAAAAAAAAAAAAAAAAAAAAAAATCAAATGATAAATGAAATTTTAAATACTGAAACAGATGATGAAAATAATACAGAAGAACAAGTAAAAATATCAAAAACAGAAAATTTAAAACTTGATAAAAATATTAGAAATAGTAAGTAACAAATAACAAAAATAAAAAGAACTTTAAGATATAACAATAATGAAGATACTAAGAAAATGTCAGAATCTTGTGGATCTCGGCCTTATATCTCTTGATGATGAAAAATATGCCAAATAAGCACATAACTATGTCTGAATTTTAAATTTTATCTCCAATTATTTTTTGTCCAATAACCAAAATATGTTGCAAAATTACCTTTTTTTTTATTGTCCATTTTCAAGGAACATAAAAGTCAAGTATCTTATCAAACTTTGACCAGGTTTCAACAGTTATCATTAGATTGATTGTTAAAATAGAAACATTACGCTTAACTCCATTATGAAATGTCTCAAAGTGAAGATTTTCATACACTCATCATATTATGTATTTCTAATGCCACTTAAAGATATTATGTTAGTTCTTTGAGTTGGACCAGCAGTTGGAATCTGAGATAAGGGTACTCCCAGCCAAGGAAATGGAGCTTTTTTTGGTCGATTTTTTCCTCCACATACTGTAACTGTTTCAAATTTTGGAGGCCAGTGTAACTCACAGATAACAGTGCTATTGTTAACAACTGAATTAGAGATTGGAATGGCTTTTATCCGTTTTTCACGCTCAACATTGTAATTTAAAATATGATGCACTGATATACTTTACTAGCTTCACTCGATACATCTATTTTGTTCATTTTGATAATTATTGTGACAGGCATACACACAACAGTTTTTTTGGCACGATATAAAAACTTCATCTGAAATTAAAAATATATGTATATCACTTGCTTTAAACGAATTCTAAAACTCCACGCTAAAATTATCCAAGTTCGTTTGCATTACATCATGCAACAGCAACTCACAACATGTCATAAACAACATTGCATTTTCTCTTTTAAAACAAATCTAAACAAATAATTGTCTACAACCGTAAAAAAATAGGCCTGCACAAAAAATTCCAGTTGCACGACGAATAGGCCTGTAGTAAGAGGGGTGAGGGGGAGCGAGAGGGGTAAAGAAAGAGAGAGAGAGATAGTAAAATTTTTGCAAGATAAAACCCCCTCCCCTTTGGTCACGTGAATGTCGAAAATTCCTAGGTTTGTGCGGATGCAGCGTGCATAGAATGAAATTGGTACATTCACGTGGGCCGTTTCCTGGTGTGTTATTGGTTAAGGCAAACAATGAGCTTGGAAGTTCGCCTCTGCCACAAATGTCTATCCTCCCACAAGAGGTTTGTCCTAATGAGCCAATTATGGGAAATACACCTACGTTAATAGGTTTTGAAAATAGACATAAAAAGGGCTTCTGTGATACAAGTTTCAAAATCTGCAAATGCCAGGAGTAAACTGAGTAAGTTTTTGTTTTGATTTTTCGAGTTGTTTGGCTGTTTTACAGAGTTACTTTAGCTAGGTTGAATAACCGGGGGACAATAATTTTCTTTGACGTGCTAGTTTTACTTTGCAAAATTTTATTTTTTTACGTTTTATCGATTTTCTCACGGTGTTTGTGTTTGTTTTATGAAGGCGATTTGGAAATGTTGTGTTACTATTTAATAAGATAGAATTTTTAAAGTTGATAAATAAGAATGCTTCCTGCAGATCTTGAGCTTTTGCCTTCTCCCTCCCCGGTTTCTTATATAGTTGTTGTTTTTTTTTAGTCTTGAATGAAAAAAAGTTTCAAAATCTGCAAGTATCAGGAGGAAACTGTGTAAGTTTTTTGTTTTGCTTTTTTGAGTAAGTTTTTGTTTGGCTGTTTTACAGAGTTGCTTTAGCTAGCTTGAATGACCGGGGGACAAAATTGTTATTAGACATGCTGGCATCTCTTTGCAAAATTTATGTTATTTACGGTTTATCAATTTTCTCATGATGTTCGTGTTTATTTTATGAAAATGATTCGGTAATGTTGTGTTGCGTATTTAATGAAAGAGAGTTTTTAAATATAACGAATAAGAATGCCTTCTGCAGGTCTAGAGCTTTTACCATCTCTTCCTCCCCGGCTTTTTTGTAAGTTTAAAGTTTGCCTTGCGGACGCAATGTATACAAGATTTTGATACAAGTTTGTTTGTTTGTTGTTGTTTTTTTACTTTTACTATCATCGTTATGTTTATAGCGCTGAAATGAACGAAAGAGCAAGAGTATACAGTAAAAAGTATAGGAGAATCCAGTCCGAGATTACCAAGATGCTAACTTCGACTGAACCTTCTAGTGGTGATGTTGCAGTACCAGACAAACATGATCTTCACGTTGATGACGTTTTAGCTTGCAGCGAAATTGTTAGCGATGTTAGCAGTGCTGATCGATCGAAGACATCACCTCTAAACATCGAATTAGCTAGGTGGGCAGTTAAGCACAATGTATCTCGTGAGTCCTTCAATGATCTGCTTTCAGTTCTCAATAGACATGGTTATGAGCATTTACAAAAGGATGCTAGAACGTTGTTAAAGACTCCCAGACGAATCTGTACTCAAGAAATCTGCGGTGGCTCCTATACTTACTTTGGAATTCAGGAAGGTTTGATTCAACGTTTAAAAGAAATGGATGTGATTGATGTTACTGAGATTAAGTTAAATGTCAGCATAGACGGTTTGCCTTTGTTTAAATCATCGCTTGTACAAATGTGGCCTATTTTGGGCATGTTTCACTCTAATGTTTTCATTGTTGCACTATACTGTGGGAAATCTAAGCCCCATCCTGTAGATGATTTTTTGAAGGACTTTGTTCTAGAAGTCAAGCACCTCTGTGTAGCTGGTATAACCTTCAACAAAACAAACTTAAAGTTTGGTCTTGGTGTTTTTATCTGTGATGCTCCAGCTAGAGCATTTTTGAAACAAGTTGTTGTACACACCTCAAAGCACGCTTGTGAGCGTTGTGAGATTGTTGGTGAGTATGTTGCTCATCGCGTGGTGTTCAAGCCCCAAAGTTCATATCTGTTAAGGTCTAATGCTTGTTTTGATCAGCTGTTGTATTTAAATGGTCATCAAGTTGGTGTATCCCCTCTCTCAAGTTTAGGTGCATCTTTGATCAATGACTTTGTTTTAGATTACATGCATTTAGTTTGTCTAGGAGCAACAAAAAGAATTTTGACTTTTTTAGTTCAGGGTCCAAGAGTATGCAGGCTGTCAAACTTTTTAATAAGCGATGTTTCTAACAGACTGTTATCTTTAAATGGCAAGTTACCTTCTGACTTTGCTCGCCAACCACGTTCATTGTCTGAGCTAGACAGATGGAAAGCCACAGAATTCAGGCAGTTTTTACTTTATACTGGTCCTCTGGTGTTGAAAGCTGTGCTTCAAAGCGACATGTATCAACATTTTCTTTTGCTGCATGTTTCTATTTCTATTTTGTTGAGTTCTAATAGTGAGTTCAGGCGTCATTACTTATCTTATGCTAGGGACTTGCTTAACTGTTTTGTAGAAAACGCTGCAACTTTTTATGGTGAAACCTTTGTGGTTTATAACATTCACAGTTTGGTTCATCTCTCAGACGATGTTGAAAATCAAGACTGTTCACTCAATGAAATGTCCGCTTTCCCTTTTGAAAATTTTCTGCAAACATTGAAGAAACAAGTTCGAAACTGCAACAACCCAATATCACAAGTTGCAAAGCGTCAGTTTGAATTGCAAAATGTCAGAACTGTATTTAAAACTTCAAAGCGTACAAACCTGTCTGTAAGTTTTCGAGATTCTTGTTTTCTACATCAGAACTATTTTTTTGTGATTGTTGAAAATCTTGCAGATGATAACTACTTGTGCAATCGTTTAAAGGTGAAATATACTAAAAGCTTTTATACCAACCCAGTGGATTCTAAAGTCTTTGACATTGGTTTTGTTGAGAAGTTTGACGAAGTTACGGATTTGGCGACAAAATCCCGTTTTTGGCTTAATATCCATACAAAACGTCGAAATTTGGGCCAAATGTGGCCAAATTCGAATCTTTCACCGACTCCCATTGGATCCCTTGGCCCTATTTTGTTGTATCGTGTCAGACTGAGCACGAAAATGACAAAGACAATCAACAGAGAGGCTGGCAAGTACCGGATTTGGCGACAAAACCCCGTTTTTGACTCAATAACCATACAAAACGTCGAAATTTGGGCCAAATGTGGCCAAATTCGAGGCTTTCACCAACTCCCATTGGATCCCTTGGCCATATTTTGTTGTAACCTGTCAGGCTGAGCAAAAAAATGGCCAAGGGCATCAAGCAATTCAGTGGTAAGTACCGATTTTTGCGACAAATGCACAGAAATGCTTTGAATTTGCTTGTAATGTCAATTCTGTGATTATTTCGTCAAATTGGAGCCTTTCACCGATATTTTTCGGAGCCTTTGGACATATTCTGTTGTAACTTATCAGGATGAGCACGAAAATGACAAAGACAATCAACAGAGAGGCTGGCAAGTACCGGATATGGCGACAAAACCCCGTTTTTGGCTCAATTTCCATACAAAACGTCGAAATTTGGGCCAAATGTGGCCAAATTCGAGGCTTTCATCGACTCCTCTTGGATCCCTTGGCCCTATTTTGTTGTATCCTGTCAGGCTGAGCACGAAAATGACAAAGACAATCAACAGAGAGGCTGGCAAGTACCGGATATGGCGACAAAACCCCGTTTTTGGCTCAATTTCCATACAAAACGTCGAAATTTGGGCCAAATGTGGCCAAATTCGAGGCTTTCATCGACTCCTCTTGGATCCCTTGGCCCTATTTTGTTGTATCCTGTCAGGCTGAGCACGAAAATGACAAAGACAATCAACAGAGAGGCTGGCAAGTACCGGATTTTGCGACAAAACCCCGATTTTGGCTCAATTTCCATACAAAACGTCGAAATTTGGGCCAAATGTGGCCAAATTCGAGACTTTCACCGACTCCTCTTGGATCCCTTGGCCCTATTTTGTTGTATCCTGTCAGGATGAGCACGAAAATGACAAAGACAATCAACAGAGAGGCTGGCAAGTACCGGATTTGGCGACAAAACCCCGTTTTTGGCTCAATTTCCATTCAAAACGTCGAAATTTGGGCCAAATGTGGCCAAATTCGAGGCTTTCACCGACTCCCATTGGATCCCTTGGCCATATTTTGTTGTATCATGTCAGGCTGAGCAAAAAAATGGCCTAGGGCATCAAGCAATTCAGTGGTAAGTACCGATTTTTGCGACAAATGCACAGAAATGCTTAGAATTTGCTTGTAATGTCAATTCTGTGATTATTTCGTCAAATTGGAGCCTTTCACCGAGATTTCTTGGAGCCTTTGGACATATTCTGTTTTAACTGTTACGGTCCATTCTAGAACTTTCTAGATACAACAGAACATTCGAGAATCTTCCATAGAACCCTCTAGATATATAATAACGTTCCAGAATGTTCTGTATCTTTCTAGGAACTTTCTATTTTACTATAAATATTAAGTTTGTGATATTATTGTATTGTATTGGTATTACTTAATCAAAAATAAAAGCTTTACTGAAATCGAACTTTTCTTTGGATCTGTTATGAAACATAACAGATTTTTGGCGACGATGATCTCTCTATTTTCTAAAAACTACTTATGGAAGAAAAACACGGTGCTACTCTGGTAGCGATATTGGCAGAAATGCAGAAGCTGCAAGAAGCTAGTCAACGACAACTAGCCGAACAACAGCGACAAATCAAGGAGCAACAAGACGCCATTGTCAAACTGCTTGAAGCCAATGAATCAAAGGTCACTCAAGATTTTGCTGCTTTTGATTCAACAGCTGAATTATGGGTCGACTATCAGGAAAGGTTCGAAACATTCGCTAAAGCTCGGGGTATAACAAGAAATAACAAAGCTGCTTATTTTCTCAGTTGTCAAACTCCAGTCATCTACAAACAGTTGTGCAATCTTGCTAGCCAACAAGAGACTCCTTTAACAGTCAACCATCTTTCGTATGATCAAATTGCTCAATTCATGAAAGAACAATACAATCCAACCAAATTCCTTGTTCGTGAAAGATTCAAATTTTGGTCAAGCATTGGTCGAAATCAAGGTGAATCTATTCCACAACTGGTTGCTCGAATTCGACAATTGGCTGCAACATGCGACTTTGCTAACATCACAAATCCACTGGATGAAGCTCTTCGAACACATTTTATCTGCTCTATTAAAAATGAAGCAGTGCTCAAAGCTCTTTTCAAGTGCAAAAATGAAGATCTAACTTTCGCCAAGGCGGTAGAAATAGCAACCGAAACCGAGGAGGCCGCCAAGGTAGCCAAGGAAACTGCCGTTGGTCCCTCAAAGTCTCCGATGTCTCTCCCAATCAATAAGTTGGGGCAACATAAATCGGAATCCAAATCCTCAGCTCCTCGACAAAACAAATCTCAGACTGAGTCAACCGCTTGTAGAAGTTGTGGCAAATCGACCCATGAACGCAAAAATTGCCGTTTCAAGGACGCCGAATGTAATTTTTGTGGTAAAAATGGTCACATTGAAGCAGTTTGTTTCAAGAAAAAAGCTGAATCCCGAAAGACGGTCAAGCCTATATTCATTTATGGACAGACCAAAGCACTTCGCCAAGTCAACCAAATCAATGTTGATGATGAAATTACACAAAATCTCCAAATCAATGGGCATTCGATAAGATTCGAACTCGATCCTGGAGCTCCAGCCAACTTCATCACCCATACTTTATGGCAAAGTTTGGGTAAACCACATCTTCAATCGTCGGATTTACAATTCGAGTCAGCAAGCAAGCATCAACTTCCGATACTAGGGAAAGTTGAATTATCAGTTAAAGCTCCAACAACCTGTTGCAAGATCTGGTTCCACGTAACTTCTGTTCCTGGACTAAATCTTATTGGCCGATCGGGTATTCGACTACTTGATCTTACAGTTGATGAAAAGATTAAGAAATCATCCAAGAGTACTGTTGCTAAGGTCTTTGAGCATCTCAAACCTGACACAGATCTCCAACAAAGGTGCAGAATTCTATGTTCTGAGTTTCCAGACCTGTTTAAACCAGAATTGGGTTGTTTGAAAGACTTTGAACTTGAAATAAAATTCAAGCCTGACTACAAGCCTATCTTCTGCCGTCCAAGACCTGTACCTTTCGCTATTCAAGAAGATCTGGTTGACGCTTACGAAGCTGGTATCAAGCATGGTGTTTGGAAACGTACTCAATTCAATGACGAAGGTACACCTGTGGTTCCTATTCAAAAGACCGCGCTTCCGGGACAAACAAAACGAAAGATTCGAATTTGTGGCGACTATTCAGTCTCCATTAATACTCAGCTAGAACCTCATCGCTACCCAATGCCGTTGCCAGAAGACCTGTTGCGTAAACTGCGTGGCGGTTATGGATACACAAAAATTGACCTGGCTGACGCTTATAATCAAATTCGTTTGGGTCCAATTTCTCAGAGACGACTGGCTCTCAGTACACATACTGGTGTACTTCTTCAGCTACGTCTTCCATTTGGAATCACTTCAGCACCGGGGTACTTTCAAGAGACAATGAATAAATTAACAAGTGATCTACCTGGTGTAGCTGTCTATCTCGATGATATTCTCGTCAGTGGCAACAACGCAGCCGATCACATTTCCAACTTGCGTGGTCTTCTACAACGACTAAGCAAAAACGGACTACGCTGTCGTCTAGAAAAATGTATTTTCGCTAGTCCTTCGATTGAATATCTTGGTCATATAATATCTTCGGAAGGTATTGCTAAAGGTAACAAAGTTGATGCTGTTTTGGCTATGCCAGTTCCTAAGGACGTTAATACGCTGCGATCATTTCTTGGTCAAGTACAGTTTTACGGCAAATTTCTTCCTCCAAATTTGTCTATGACATTAGACCCGCTCTATCGTCTAATTAAGAAAGATGTGCCATGGCAGTGGACATCCGAACAACAGTCAGCTTTTGAAGCTGTGAAACAGTTGTTATCATCTGATTCAGTTCTTACTCACTTCGATCCTTCGAAACCGTTAGGAATGGCAACAGACGCTTCAGAAGTTGGTATTGGTGCCATATTGTTTCATCGATTGGCAGATGGCTCTGAACGTCCAATTGCAAATGTATCGAAGATTTTGACTGATTGTCAACGTCGCTACAGTCAAATTCACAAAGAAGCATTGGCAATAATTTTTGGTTTGAAAAAGTTTCATCAATTTCTTTTTGGTCGTCGTTTTACCATCGTTACTGATCATAAACCACTACTGGCTCTGTTTGGTCCAACAAAGGCTACTCCAGCTATGGCAGCAAATAGACTGGCTCGATGGGCTTTAATTCTTAGCCAATACAATTACGAAATCGAGTTTCGTAAGACAGCTGAACACGGTGACGCTGACGCGCTCAGTCGATTACCGGTTGACCATGATCGCATTTTCGATGGGGAGGAAAGTAGTGAAGAAAATTTAATGATTTGTGCGATGAAAACCGTTAGTCGTCAAATCAATATGCATGATCCGAATATCCTGGTCCGCGAGTCGAGCAAAGATCCTGTCATCGCTGCAGTTATTCGCAATGTTCGAGATGGTTGGGTCGAATCCGACAATAATGACGAAATACGGGAATTCCAAAAACTTTCCGAAGCTCTCTCAGTTTCAGGCAAATGCTTGTTCTATGGTCCACGTGTTGTCATCCCCAAAACTCTTCAAGATCAAGTCTTGAAGATACTGCACCTAGGTCATTTCGGCATTCAACGAATGAAACAACTCGCACGATCTGCCGTATATTGGCCAGGCATTGATTCAGCTATCACTAATCTAGCACACCAGTGTACTACCTGTGCGGAAAATCAGAACCTTCCATCAAAACCAGCAGTCCATCCATGGATGCTACCAGAACGCCCTTGGAGTCGTCTACATCTTGATCATGCAATCAATTTCATGGGTACTAATTGGCTTATCATGATTGATGCTCTATCTAAATATCCATGTATTCATCCTACGTCTTCTATTAGTGCCAAATCTACCATTGATTTACTGGAAGAAGATTTTGCACACTTCGGTTATCCACATGCTCTAGTTACCGATAACTATTCCTCATTCACTTCTCAGGAATTTCTAGAATGGTGTAATAGTCGAGGTATTGTCCTGCTCAAAGGTGCTCCATATCACCCCGCCACAAATGGTGCTGCCGAACGACTACACTGTTACGGAAAAAGGTGTCCGTGTCTGAAAAAAAAGGTGTTAGCGTAAAAAGGTGTTGATTATACGAACACGAACACCTATATTGGTGTTTATGTTAACGTAATAGGTGTTGAAGACAAAAAAATACAAACTGTTTAGAAAGTAGGTGTTAGCGTTAAAAAAAAAGGTGTTCACGTAAAAAGGTGTCGACGTCGACACCTTTTTAAACATAAAGCTTTAAAAATAAATTCCTAGGGCGAACGAAGAAAAAGCTTATTTTGGAATAAAATTTTTGTCATTTGTCGCGAAAAATATTTGCAATGGCTTTTCCTTGTGTCAAGTGTTCATTTAGATGCAAATCCGTTGGCAATTTGCTATCTCACTACCATCGAATCCATTATGGACAAAAGTACTTTAACTTTTCATCATTAACATAAAATATATACACACATGCACATACACGTAAAAATTAAAAAGTTATTACCTAATTGAAAGTTATATATATATATATATATATATATATATATATATATATATATATATATATATATATATATATATATATATATATATATATATATATATATATATATATATATATATATTAGGGTGGGTCGAATTTTTTTATCTTTCCTGTACATGAATAAAAAGTTGTCTTGGCATCAGTACAGTATGAAAATAATATTTAAAGATTTTTTATGAAACGTTTAGGGGTCCCAACTTTTGATTAAAGCCTTACCTTATTTGATGTATTTTAACCATTTCCTTGGTACAGTCTAAATACGTACCAACTATAAATCATGGACTAAAATGCGTTGGCAAATGGTTTAGCACCTAACTACAAGTGCTAAAAAAGAAATGGAATAAATTTTATAACGTTATTTACATGTGACGTCACCAACATTAGCAACAAACCATGTGCTGGATTTTTTAGAAACAAGCAAAATATCTAATATATTATTTTGTAATTTTATTTTCTTCTTTGCAATAATAGATCTATAGTAAAATTCAAGTAGGCTAATATAGATGTATACTACAGTAGGCTATAGTTTAGACTGTAGAAAGATCACTTCGTTTAACATGTAGGCCTATTTATGAGAGGGCTAAACATATTATAGTCTGTATAAATATTGGAATATTTATTGACTAAATTCTTATGAAAAATTGTTTTAACAGCTTTTATTTATTGTAACCATAACTTGTTGTAGTTTTTTTTATTATTTTAGACAAATATATTAAATATCCATATTTATGTGTACACGAAGTGCAACTAAACATCCATTGTTTGGACAGTTAGTTGATCTTCCTGAAAATCAAATCCCATCATATGAAGACGTTATTAAGGCGTTCTATTATAATCAGAAAACAGTATTAGAAATTAGCTTGCAAGAAAGATATTCAATTTTAGCAGACAGAGTGAAATGTATTTATTCAAAAGCAAGTATTCCCACAATAGAAGTGAATAGCACAATCATTAGGGTTAGAAGACTTATGGATAAAGTACATACACTTGAAAAATATTCAGATGCAAAAAGAACATCAGACACGTTCACTGAAAAGTTGAATTCTTTTCAGCAGTTATTTGACATTTGTACCTGCAAATGCTTTGATTCGGGCATTAGAGATAGGAACTTATGCACGTGCCCACTGCCAAATAAAATTCCATTGATAGAGTGGGATTTCTGGGTTGACCAGAAAACTGTTAGAAATATGATAATTGGTGGAGTAGACAAAGAAACGACAGCAACACTGGAAAAGAGACAAAAACGCAAGTTTATGAAATTAGTGTGTGATGAAGCACAGTCAAAAGAGGTTGAATATGAAACTGAGAAAGATATTGATGAGGATGAGCGTAACACATCTGAAAGTAATTATACATCAGAGGAAGAGACAGTATCAGTGCAGAACAGAAACAAGTACAAGGAATTATGTAAAGCAGTTGATCGATGCAAAATTAGCAACAGAGATACATGTCTTATTGTTAATGCTGTTTTAAAAGACCTCAGTATGTTGTCTTCAGCAACAATTCTTGATCCTTCAAAGCTACGTCGACAAAGGAATTTCTTGAGAGATACTCTGGTTGAAGAACATATGCAGAGCAATAAGGAATTTTGCTGTATAGGCTTTGATGGAAAACAAGACGCTACATTAGTTGAGAGTTTTGGTTGTAGAAGAAGTAAAAAAGAAGAACACTATAGTATTGTCTCGTATCCAGGAAACATATACATCGATCATGTAGTTCCTGAAAGTAGTAAAGCTGCTGATATAACAAAGGAGTTAATGTCAGTTATTATAGAGACAAACTCCGTAGAAAGCATTCAAGGTGTTGTGTGTGATGGCACAAATAATAATACAGGTAAAAGCAACGGAATCATAAGAAAATTGGAGGAGAACTTAGGTAGACCATTACAGTGGTTGGTATGCCTTCTACACTGTAACGAGCTGCCATTTAGAAGGTTTTTGGCAGGCGTGGATTTTGCTCGAACTACAGGACCTTCCACATCGACAGGTACAATTAGCTCAGCTCTAGAATATGATCCGAATGAATTGCCTGTCGTTAATTATTTGCCCATTACTGGTAAGGTGACTGATTGTGATGAAGCTGTCAAGAAGGATCTTAGCACAGACCAACTGTACTTTTTGAAAGCATGTCTAGCAGTACAGCGTGGACGTCAGGCTTCTACAGACATTGATTTCCTCGAGAAGAGTTTACCTGGAAATATAAGTCATGCTCGGTGGTTGACGAAAGCGAACAGGATTTTGCGTCTCTACATGTCTAGAGAGGTGGCATCTGAACCTCTCAGAAGAGTAACGCATTTCATTTTGAACTTTTACGGACCCTCTTGGTTCAAAATCAAATCAAATTCTTCTTGCCAAAATGGTGCTAACAACTTCTTTTACTTAGTTCAGTTGTTTCAGGAACTTGATGCATTAGATCAGGCTTTGGTTCGTCCTGTTCTCGAAAATAACTGCTACTTTGCACATGCTGAAAACATTCTGTTAGCTGCAGTTAGTGATAGTGATATGGAAGTCCGTCGTTTTTCAGTAGAACAAATAATAAGAGCAAGAGAGAAGCAGACTAATAGTAACATACCGGTTCGCGTCTTTGATAAGAAGGATATAACATTAAATTTGGCTGCGACATCGTTCATTAACATGATTGACTGGGACCAGAGTAATGTTACATCTCCTCCAATGCTATCACACCTTTTAAATGATCAACTTACTTACACACATCCAATACTACTGCCCGATGTTCCATGTCATTCACAGGCAGTAGAGAGAACAATTAAAGACGTTAGCGCTGCGAGCTGTAAAGTTTATGGGAGAAAGTCCCGTCATGGCATGGTGTTACAGAGTAAGAAATCCAGATTAGAGATACCAAAAATAGACAGCAAGAAAGATTTTATTAACAGTTAGGTTAAACAACTTTGTATTGTTGCTGTTTAACATTGATTCGTTACAGTTTACATTATTTTTAATTTGTAATACATTGCAATACATTACACTAACATTAGGTATTTATGTAGTCTTTCTAGTCAGAGTTGGGACCTGTAGACACTGTCCATAAAATAAAAAGTGAGGTTTTTTCAAACGAGTACATCAAAAAGCAACTTTTTAGACATGTACAGGATCTCCAACTTAATATTTTTTACATTTCGACCCACCTTAATATATATATATATATATATATATATATATATATATATATATATATATATATATATATATATATATATATATATATATGTAAGTTACAAACTTTTATACATTCAACTGTCAAACATTAATTATAACATTTTAATTTTTGTAATATTTTTTAGAATACCGTGCCATTTTTGTTCTGCTGAATTTAAAAACTATGTAGTTGCTAAAAATCATGTTTATAGAAGGCATCAAGATGAACGACAAAATAATATTTTACAGAATCAGATTGAATCACCTATTCAATTGGATTTGCCAGTTTGTATTGATACAAAGTTATGTGACAAAAATGCAGACCAGTCCACTGATATATTTGACATGTTTGATGAAATAAAAAAGTTTTTTATGATAACTATGAATTATCATTTGGTTTCTGAAAATACATCAAAAAAGTTACTTTTACTACACAGTGATTCAGTTAAAGCTATATTGGGTGACGTATGTAGCTCATTTAAAAGTTTTTTGCAACAGGCTGGCATATCAATTCACAACCCATATGCCCAATCTTTCTTGTATAAACTTCAAAGAGACAACAGTATTGATTTGTGTTTATCACATTGTATGAGTCCAGATAAGTTTGATAGTTATTTAGGTAAATTGGGTCATGTAAAAGCAGTGAAAGTTACTGTTGGTGAGGATTTTTTTTATCATGTGCCTCTAGGAGAAAACCTAAAAAGTATTCTTAAGGGTCAAATAATTTTGCACCCGGACTCTTTATCTTTTTCAAAATCAAACTACTTTCAAAGTTCTATCCTGCCATTTTCAGATCCAGCCAAAACAGTATACATTGGTTTGTATTCTGATGAGTTAGAGGTATGTAACCCAATAGGTACCAGCAGGGGTATACATAAAATATCAGTCATTTATTTTTCTATTTTAAACCAAAACAATAATGGATCTAAAATGAGCAACTATCATTTAGCTTCATTGTGCAATTTTAAAGTGGTTAAAAAAATTACACTCAATGAGTTTTTTAAGCCAATTATTGATGACTTGTTCAACTTATTATTTAATACATTTTTTGTAAATGATGAAGAATATCATGTTATTGCATGTTTTATGGCTGCTGACAATTTAACAGCTCATCCGCTTCTTGGTTTGCAATCACATTTTCATAGTGGATACATATGTAGACATTGTTACTTCTGTGTTAGACAGGAAAACACAAATGTATTTCAAAGAACTCATGAATCTTATATTGTTGATAGTACAAAACAACAACATGGATGTTTGGAGTTATCTCCGTTTTTACACTTACCGTATGTATTTTTACCTGCATTTTTCCCAAGTGATTTCATGCATGGTTTTTTGGAAGGAATAAGCCATGTTGTAATTTCAACATTTTTGAATCACTACATGGCCAAGCGAAAACTAACATTGATTGGTATGAATTTATTGCTAAGAGATGTAAAATTGCCAGTGAATTTAATATTGACGTCAACTTATATGACATCAAAGCTGGCACTTACTGCTAGTGAAATGCTAACCATTTCATTGTGTTTGCCATTGTTTCTTTTTGATAATTTCAATGATGAAGATGCACCTTATTGGGATATGATGATTATCCATTGTGAAATTTTATTGATTTTAAATAGCCGTTGTAATGAACATATTGAATCGTTGTATTTTCTTATTCCACAACTTATTAACTATATCAAAACATTATATAATGGCACAAGAGTAGCAGCAAAGCTTCATTTCATCACTCACTATCCTGACCTTTCAAGCTACATGGGAACAATGAAAACTTTCTGGTGCATGCGTTTTGAACAACGGCATCAGATTTTTAAAAAGCTAGCTAGAGTTTGTCATCAATTCAAAAACCCTATATATTCATTTTCAAAAAGATTTCAAATGCATGAAACTTGTAGACGTCTTCTTGAAAGGACTGATGATATTGTTCCAGGTAAGCTGCTATCATAATAATTGATGAATCACATATTTGTTTATTTTCATGCAATATAATACAAATATTTTATTTTTCAGGATCTATCTCATATGCAAAGATATCTCTTCGTCATGCTCAAGAAGTACTTCTTGAACCGTTTAAACCATATTTGAACACAATTTTTCATACAGAAAAATTAACAGTCCAGGGAAAACAGTTGACAGTATCTTCTTATTTGATTCTAAGCGAAGAAAAAGCTGTTAAAATAAATTATTTGATGTCTATTAACAATGTTTGGTATGCAATGTGCCAAGAAATAGCAATATCATTTTTTCCTTTGGTTAACTCATATGTTGTAGAGCATCATAAAAACTCATTTTCTTTACATGACATTTTTTCTCTTAAATCAAGTGCATCTAAATCTGTTGAAATAAAAGAAAAAGAGTTTATTGTCCGATTATTTATCATATGAATATTTTTCATGAGTTGTTATTTCTGCCTTTTATGTTTATAATTTATTTAATTCAAAATTAAACAAAACTAGTAACTATGTATTGTCACTTTTTTTCTTTGGGCCCTTGAAAAAACCCAGGGCCCTGGCAAACTTCTGCATCCTCCCTATTACCCTCTTATAAAGCCAGCAGGTAGGTCAGGATGTTTATATCTTATATTAATGATAATTAATATTAATGATAGTATTAATTTTATACTAATTTAATACTAATTAGTTAATTATATACTAATAAAAAAATAATTTACTTTTTGTGTTATATATTATCATTGATATTTGCAGATGCAATCAATTAATGTACAAAAAGGTGACACAATTAAAGTTATTCTATACACATCATATTCTGATTTGCTGTCAAAATGTGGCAATAAGTTCCCATGTTCGTCCAGTAATTTGCTACAATTGTATGATGGTTCTGGTGCAGAAATAGATGATGGAGAAACCCTCGATTTTTTAGTTAAAAATAATAATTTGAAACTAGTTTTTTTGGAACGTCAAGTGTCAAGTTTAGCATTAAATAAATCATCAGAAGAAGTTGTGGGAAATGAAAGTATTTCTTTAAAACAATGGCCAGGTTTGAAATTTGAAATCCCAACAGATGCAATTGTGGAAGCAAGACTTACATGTGGGATACCTGATGCCAAATCAATAGTAGCAGATGGTCAATTTATGAACCACTGGGTTGGGATCATTTTTCATAAAGTATTGGAATATGTTGATCAACAAAATCCGTGTGTTTTTAGTTCTATTATATAGATTTTTTTATCTAAATATTTTAACTCTAAGTTCTTAAACTAAATTAGTTATTTTTAATATCATAGATATATAAATGGAATTCAGTGAAATGAGCTGGTGATGGTTATTCAAGAAAAGTATCCAGAGTTCAAAGCTGTTCAATATTCAGTGAGTTAATCTGTGGTGTAGTGGTTGAATTAAATAAATTAAATTATAATATTTTGTTGTTTAAAAATATTTTATCCTTGCTGAAAAAATGTAAAGTTTTATTATAACTATTATAAAAAATTTTTATTACAGTCGTGTTATGATTTTTAAATAAATTGAGTAAATCTAAAAAACTTAACATGTGATTTTTAATATATTATGAATAAAATTTTAATAAAATTATAAATTATAAATTGAATTATAAATTATTAAGTTTTTTATATTTTAATATCGTTTTAAGTAATAATGGAAACTACACAAAACAATACACGATTAAATTGACTAGAAAAGAAAAACGTTAATTTATTTTTTTTACTACTAGAAATGCTTCCACCAAAGAATTATTGACAGGTTCAAAAATTATAGAAGAAAAATGAATTGTGCTTCTGTCATTGAAAAGCGAAAGAAATATGCAAAAGCTACTGTGTCAAAGGCAATGAAGAGGTTTTTTTTTATATAAATATACTTGATTATTATGTATTTGATATATTTTTATGTAATTGATATATTTTTATTGCAGTGTTTCCACTCCTCCTTAAAAATCTTTAAAAAATTAAAACCTAATTAAACTAAATATCTATAAAAAGATGAAAAGTTTGTCAGTTTTCATTAATTTCTCCTGATTTTCTTTGTTTACTTTCAAAGCAAGATTAAGAAGAAAATAATGGAAAATATATTCCGGATTTTTCCAGATATTTTATGCAATCAGTTTTCCGGATTTTTAAAATGTGATATGGATGATCAATGCTTGTTCAATTTAATAGTTTTTTTTTATTTTATGATCATATTATATATTTCTATTGTGTCCTAATCTATTTTAGAACAGTAAGTGACAGTGATATCAATGAACCATTAAGACTTATAAGCAATGTTAATGAAGTATCAGACGTTGTAAATGAGGCATATGTAAGTTTACAATTATCTATTTGCTCCCAATCTTTTTAAATTGCAATTCCTAGATTGTCACAAAAAATTGGGTACCACATATTAGCTTTATATCTGTTTTATAAATTAACATATTTTTGATTGTATAAATGTTTATTACATATTTTAATAAAACACTTTAGCTTGTTACAATTTCAAACAATGTTCAAACCTCACTTGAACAAGAGGTTGTAATGGAAACAACTTTCATGCAACGTAATAATGCACGAGAAACTGTTGGATTTTTGAAAGAGTTAGAATTATTTAAGTCCTACTTTTTATCAGCTGAAAATGTAAGAATTTCTTTACCTAATTTGTTTTTGACGTTTTTCTATCTATTTGAAAACAAAGATAATGTGTAAAAAGTAATGATTTTCTCCTTAGTTGTCCTTATTTATTAATGAAAATTTTCCTGTTCAGGGTTAAATCTTCTTAAAAATTGGGGAAATTTCACCTTAAATCTCCTTAAAATCCTTATTGGTATCCTCATTTTTTTTTTTTTTTTTGATTAACATCAAAAATAACTTTGTTTGATCTATTTGATTTATTTATTTATAGAATATGATTCGTCTTCACTATGAAAATGGAGATTTTGCAGTTACAGTTGATAAATTTTCTATTCCCTGTGCAAACTTAATTGAAGTTCTTCTTGTCGGCACTTCTTTGAGTGTAGCGTTTAATTTAATACATTGCAAAAAACAAGAGGCAGTTTTTGAAATATTAGAAATAATTATGCAAATTAGAAAAATGAGTAACATCAAAATTGTAAAATCTATTTTGTTACTTTTATAATGACTTTGTTAAAATGGTTTAAATATATTTTTGGTTTTATCTTTAACATTTTATGTTAATAATTTTATGTTTTTGTAACATTTTTTGTTATATAAGTTGTTCTAAGTTTAATTTTTTTTGTCACATTCACATATTTTGTGTTTGTAAATTATTTATAAAATAAATAGCTGATTATATTTAATTGATTATAAGGCTTCGATTCTTAGTTCTAATTCAACTGAGTATAATCAGCTGTATTACAACTCGTCAGAGTCTTAAAATTAGTTAATAAATCATACAAATAAAAACAACTGATTGTAAGGCACCATATAGTTAAGGAAAAATAAAACTATTAAAGAAATTATAAAAAATTAAAGTTTGTTTGTATAAACTTTTGCCTATTTAAAGGATCTTTGATTTGAAATGATATGAAAAAGTTTTCAAAAACCTTTCAGGAACCTATTTGATAAATGCAGTGTTAGATATTATTATACATTGTATATAAATGTATTTGTGTGATTTTTTTATTTTGTATATTAATTGTTTTATGGAGATCTTATTTGTTCTCAAACGATTTTTGTTTAGTTTATTCAGGGGTACAATAAATAGAAAACAACAATGGGTTGAACAAAAGATTGAACTTCCGACTGAAAATATTTAAGAGAAAGAACTCTCTATTGAGAATTCTTTCTCATCATCTGCAGATGGAAAAAGTAAAGTTAATGAAAAGGTAACATTACGTAGTTTTTCTTTTATGAAATGAACTAAAAATGAAATACAGTAGGAATGTCTTAGTAATTATTATTATTATATTTTTTCAATGATAAATTATAAAACTTTTTGCTCGTTTTTAGATAATCATTCATCAAATGTCTGGAGAGCAGATATCTGTTATACCATTTTAATGCAAGTTCTGTTAGTCAGCATGACAACCGTTTAGTTGCAAAAACTGGTGAAGTCGAGTATATTTTCAAAGTTAAAAAAAACAACTTAAAAAACAACTTAAAAAACTTGTATTAAAATTTTATTTCAAATATATGAATTTGTTTTTTACTGATAATTTTTATTTGTTATAAAATATGCTTGCATATTTAAAGTCTTAATGTGTATATAATATAAAATGAAAGGTTGTTTTATAAAACATATATTATTAGCGCTCATGGAACTTTTTTTTCATAAAACTAAATTGCAAATTTTTTTGTTAAAACATGCTAATTATGAGTAAACAGAAAGGTTAAGAAGATCATGTTTACTTTTAAATAATTAAATATGTGCGTCATAAACGCGTTGTAATTGCATGAACACCTATTAAACATGAGCACCTTTATTTGCATCGACACCTTTTAACAGCAACGCCTATTAGGTGTTAATGTAACAAGAACACCTTTTTTTACATCAACACCTTTTAACGGCAACACCTAATAGGTGTTCATATAGTATCACGCATCAGCACCTTTTTTCTTTTACATGAACACCTTTTTCCGTAACAGTGTAGTTCAAACTTTCAAAAAAGCCATGAAGAAATCAAACCTACCTCCTAAGAATGCTCTTCAGGAATTTCTCATGGTCTACCGCCGAACTCCTTTAGCAAATGGATCGTCCCCTAGCGAATTACTCAATGGCAGACAAATTCGGGCGCAAATCGATCTGCTTTTGCCATCCCCTGTTCATTTACAACAATCAAAGCAATCTATGGACTCTTCCAAAGTTGTAAAATATTCAGTGGGAGACTTGGTTTATGCCAGATATTTTAGCTCAAGTAATGATTACAACTCAAAATGGATTACGGCTATTGTCACTGAAGTATGCGGTCCTCGATCTGTCATAGTGAAGACAGAGCCTGATGGTCTAGTCTGCCATCGTCATATTGAACAACTCAGGCATCGCTACAACTCCGGGGAGGTGGAGGAGTCAATAATAGTACAGCCCGATTTGTTGTCGTGTGAGCCGACTGGTTAAGATAAAAAAAAAAAAAAAAAAAAAAAAAAAAAACAAGTCAAAACAAGACGATCTAGTAGATGCCTATCAAAGAATAATCAAAACGCTTGCTCTCCGTAAAACCAAGCTGGCGAGGAGATGTTACGGTCCATTCTAGAACTTTCTAGATACAACAGAACATTCGAGAATCTTCCATAGAACCCTCTAGATATATAATAACGTTCCAGAATGTTCTGTATCATTCTAGGAACTTTCTATTTTACTATAAATATTAAGTTTGTGATATTATTGTATTGTATTGGTATTACTGAATCAAAAATAAAAGCTTTACTGAAATCGAACTTTTCTTTGGATCTGTTAAGAAACATAACAGTAACCTATCAGGCTGAGCACGAAAATGACAAAAACAATCAACAGAGAGGCTGGCAAGTACCGGATTTGGCGACAAAACCCCGATTTTGGCTCAATTTCCATACAAAACGTCGAAATTTGGGCCAAATGTGGCCGAATTCAAAGCTTTCACCGACTCCCATTGGATCCCTTGGCCATATTTTGTTGTATCCTGTCAGGCTGAGCACGAAAATGACAAAGACAATCAACAGAGAGGCTGGCAAGTTTCTGATTTGGAGACAAAACCCCGTTTTTGACTCAATTTCCATACAAAACGTCGAAATTTGGGCCAAATGTGGCCAAACTCGAGGCTTTCACCGACTCCCATTGGATCCTTTGGCCATATTTTGTTGTATCCTGTCAGGCTGAGCAAAAAAATGGCCAAGGGCATCAAGCAATTCAGTGGTAAGTACCGATTTTTGCGACAAATGCACAGAAATGCTTAGAATTTGCTTGTAATGTCAATTCTGTGATTATTTCGTCAAATTGGAGCCTTTCACCGAGATTTCTTGGAGCCTTTGGACATATTCTGTTGTAACCTATCAGGCTGAGCACGAAAATGACAAAGACAATCAACAGATAGGCTTGCAAGTACCGGATTTGGCGACAAAACCCCGTTTTTGGCTCAATTTCCATACAAAACGTCGAAATTTGGGCCAAATGTGGCCAATTTCGAGGCTTTCACCGACTCTTCTTGGATCCCTTGGCCCTATTTTGTTGTATCCTGTCAGGTTGAGCACGAAAATAACAAAGACAATCAACAGAGAGGGCACAGCCAAATGTGCCCCAATTGAAATACGCGGCCATGTTCTGGTTGGTTCCCAATGTATTTTTAATATGTGTTTCAGTTTTAAACCCGATAAGGTCTCTTACGGTATTAATGTACGGAATTTGATATGGACCCCTTCGGGATGCCCTTCGGTCTTACCTATATCGGCTCCATATGGAAACCTCGGCCATGATCTGGCAGAATACTCTTTGTCTTCCCATATGGGGCCCAGTTGCGGACCCGTGTGGGCCCCGTTCTTGATCCGTCCGACAAATTGTCTGGGAGTAATAATGATTACATTAATATTAATATTAATAATAATACTCGTAATGATAGGAATAACAATATTAATAATAATAATAATAATACTAATAATAATAATACTAATAATAATAATACTAATAATAATAATAATAATAATAATAATAATAATAATAATAATAATAATAATAATAATAATAATAATAATAATAATAATAATAATAATAATAATAATAATAATAATAATAATAATAATAATAATAATAATAATAATAATAATAATAATAGTAATAATAATAGTAATAATAATAATAATAATAATATTAATAATAATAATAATAATAATATTAATAATAATAATAATAATAATAATAATAATAATAATAATAATAACAATAATAATAATAATGTTAATAATAATAATAATATTAATAATAATAATAACAATAATAATAATTATAATTATAATAATAATAATTATTATTATTATAATAATAATAATAATTATAATAATAATAGTATAAATAATAATAATAATAATAATAATAATAATAATAATAATAATAATAATAATAATAATAATAATAATTATAATAATAATAATAATAATAATAATAATAATAATAATAATAATAATAATAATAATAATAACAATAACAATAATATTAATTATAATTATAATAATAATAATAATAATAATAATAATAATAATAATAATAATAGTATAAATAATAATAATAATAATAATAATAATAATAATAATAATAATAATAATAATAATAATAATAATAATAATAATAATAATAACAATAATAATAATAATGTTAATAATAATAATAATATTAATAATAATAATAACAATAATAATAATTATAATTATAATAATAATAATTATTATAATAATAATAGTATAAATAATAATAATAATAATAATAATAATAATAATAATAATAATAATAATAATAATAATAATAATAATAATAATAATTATAATAATAATAATAATAATAATAATAATAATAATAATAATAATAATAATAATAATAATAATAATAATAATAATAATAACAATAACAATAATATTAATTATAATTATAATAATAATAATAATAATAATAATAATAATAATAATAATAATAATAATAATAATAATAATAATAGTAATAATAATAATAATAATAATAATAATAATAATAATAATAATAATAATAATAATAATAGTAATAATAATAATAATAATAATAATAATAATAATTAAAATAATAATAACAATAATAATAATTATAATAACTAGCAAAAAGCAACCCGTAATACGGGTTATGGTCGGTCTGTTAATTTATGGTGGCTGTTTTCCACAATTTAGAGTTTCGAAACCATTACTAATACCCTTTTAGAAAAACGCCTTCAAATTTAAAAAACTAAACCATCTGTGAAATTAAAATAAAAAGTATGCGGAGGTAAAATAATTTACCAATTATTTAACATTATTTGAGAAATTTAAAACTGACATCAGTGTAAGGCAGAACCATTTTCCTCGACATTACTAAGTTCAAAACAATACGCTTTTAGTTACTGGCAGAAAATAATAACACTTCATCATGCTTTAAATTGACGAAAAAAGTTAAATTTTTGTTTTATTTTTTATAACATGAACTTTAATTACAAAGAGTAATATAAAGCGAACGTTTATTATACATGAATTATTAATTTTTTGGTATCCCCTTGATACATGTTCCTTTAAAAAAGGAAATTGTCTTTAAAACGTTAAATTCACACAAGGAAATAAATTAAAAATTACTGAACATCTGACCATTACTATTTATGGCACTAATCTGACCATATTTATATATGGCCTCTTTGTTTCAACAGTTTTTAATAAACGGTAATTTGTAGGGATGCGCCGAACGTTCGGCAAAACCGAACGTTCGGCTCTTTTGCCGAACGTTCGGTTAGGCCGAACCTTAGCAAAGGTTCGGCCATTAATGCAAATTAGGAAATCATCGTACATTTACCTAAATATAAATAAAATTTAATTCATTCGTACCATAGCTACAGTTTAAATGGATAAAGTTTTTACTAAAAATATATTTTACCGATTAAACATAGAAAGACATAAGATTTTATAAATGTATTTCAATACAATTTTAGTTTAAACTTTATTATGTATTTTCAATACAGAATAAATTGGACCAAATGGAATAACAGATTTACCAAAAATTCTACTTGACTAAAATAATTTTAAAATACTCCTGCATCGATTGAGTAAAACTTTAGCTCATCAAAAAAATCTAATAATATAAAATCACCATTTACTAATCTAAAAATAACAAATAGGAATTTAAACGAAAAAGATATTATATTTAATTTAGATCTGTTAAAAGTGGTGCCTATTGCTGTGGTAAAATAAATAAATTTCACTACAGAGAAAGTTTCTTACAAGCTTGCTACTCAACTGGTTTAACTGATAAAAATATTTGAAAAAAGCAAACTTAGGGAAAAACATTATTATGGAGTTCCATAATAACGCTCCAATCAAGTATTTTGTTATTAATGTATAATTGTATTATGTAATAGTAATAACAATCACAAATAAATAATTTTAGAAAAATAAAATGTCAAAAACATGAAAATCAATTATTACTTGTTGCCCTCAAGTTACAATGTGTAAACATTAACTTTTCACCACTTTCTGGTAATAATGTGTTTCTTTTTGGTTCATAAATGTTGCCACCTGAATAAAAAGTCTTTCACTTTCAACAGAAGGAGGTGGTGCTGAAAGAAACCTTTGGGCTATTTTCTTTAAGTTTTTTAAAGAGCTTTCACAATTTTTCCACCATAAAAGAGGGCTTTCTTTTTCCATAACTAGCGGGAGTTTTAAATACTCTTCAATCTTTATGTTGATCATTTGCAGATATATTCCTCTTGATTGAATTAAACAGATTACCATAAATTTGTTTAACAATATTTTCACTAAAGTAGAATTACTGGGTATTCGGTAATTAGGGCACATCTCTTCAATTAATATTTTAAGACCAAGATCTTCTTCAATTAATTTTCTAAGACCAAGATCTTCTTGTGTATGGTTGAATATCCAACGCCATTATTTCTCCAATGCGATCGTGAATCTTGATTGCTCTAGGGTCATTAATATCCCACAACCTTTTTTTATTAATACTCCCTATTAATTTTAATTGTTTTTTATTTCCAAATCACTTGATGTAGAAACGGTCGATGTTTCAATATTTTTTTTTTTATCAGACTCATTTTCAGCCTATATATACTCTACAAGGTGCTTTTTTTGTAAATGGCGCCTAATTGCACTAATGGTAAATGTTTTTGGACAACTCCCACCTCTGGAGAGTATTGCTTTGCATAGTAGGCAGATAGAAAAAAGAATGTCTTTTTTAGAAGCTTCAAAATATTTTCACACACTACTTTTATAAGACATTTTTTCAGAAGACATTGTTTTATACTTTTACAAGATTAAAATATTATTACTAAATTATAAAAATGAAGTTCAACCAAAAATAAAGTAAAGGATTTTAAATTTAAACTGTGTAAATTTGTTTTAAAATAATGTTACATATAATGTTATTTTATCCTATGCGTTCTGTTATACATTTATTTATATTCCCTAACTGTAATTGTATTATCTTTTTAAATAAAAAATCGTTAAGATTTTTTTTTACACTACAAATAAAAATGTTAGCATTTATTTTCTTTTATCCAATTAATCATCCAATAATAAATTAGCTTTTCAAAGGTACTATATAAGTTTTCAAACAAAATTTCATAATAACAATCGTTTAAGTAATATTTTAACAATAGCTCGGTTGCTGAGTCGTTCGGTGTTCGGCAAAGATACATGGCCGAACGTTCGGATTCGGTGTTCGGCGAAAAATTTTGGTTCGGCGCATCCCTAGTAATTTGCTACCATTTACTAAAAATTCCTTTTGTTACTCGAAACTCAATTTTCTTAAATATTTTGACACTAATAAAGGACCTCCCTACCCCGTTTTTGCCTTAATGGTGGTCAGGAGAATAGAGCTATTTTTATTAAGAGTAATCAAGTTTTTGATGAAGACCTTTTACCAGAATAATAAAATGTGAAACAATGATTTAAGAATCTAACATATATAATAATTTTTTCTTTCCTCAAAATCAAGCTAGTTCATTAGTTAAACACCTTATAAAATTTAAGTAACTCGATATTTGACAAATGCGCAAAACTACAATATTCACCCCCCCCCCCCCCCCGTTTAAAAAGATCCCCTATGTACAACAAATATTATTAGACATAAAATAGAAAAAATTTAAAAAAAATTGAACTAATTGCATATATTTATATCATTTTAACTGACAGAAGTTTACAATAAAAGGTAATCAGGTTTTCTTTTTATAAATCGTATAAATGCGGCAATCGTAAATCTTAAAGAAAAAAAAACACCACATAAAAACTGAAAATCGATTTACCTATTTATAGTAACCTATTTTGACACGGCAGTTAATATAAACATTTATCGAAAATGTAACTATAAAATCTGTTTCGAAGTGTAAAGGATTAACAATACTAAAATAAATTAAAAAAAAAAATCAAATTAAGATATAAACTGTATTTTTAGCATAATGTTGGCTATTAGTAAATAAATAAAAGCAGTAAGTCCAATAATGAAACTACCTATTATTCATTTTTAACATTAGACACCAACGTGAAGGTAAGCCAAGCAGTCTATCAACGCAAAACATCACAACAATAACACACAACAATAGAATATTTACACCCTTGATCCTAAAATCCAGCGAAAATAACAAACCAAATTAAAATTTGAAAGGCAAAAGTAGAAAACCAATTTAAACATGTAACTACATAAAAGTATATTTGTTTTTATATTCAATATTAGTTATTCAATTACTTCAAATTTAGGACATTAAAACACCCTAGATTTAAAGATCAAGGTTGCATACTCTCCCATACACATTACGCTAAACATTAACAGACATTATTGTGTTTCCAGAATAATTAAAAAAGGCTAGACAACACAACCTAGCTCTAAAGCAGTAAAACCGCCTGACACTAAATGCTGCCAAGTCACACCTCTGCTATAAGTACACCGCTTGGCTGGCAAGGTTATCAATCTTGATCAATATAATGCCAACTCACACAACTTTGAAAACATGGAAACAACATAATTTAAACATATATACAGCTATAAACAAATATGGTTTCATATAACACATATAAACATTAAATGACAGGTATATTTATCAAAAACTATGAAAAAAATATTACAGTAATAAAAAAAATATTACAGTAATAAAAAAATATATAACATTTGTGTAACACTTTTTACCTACCATACCTTGAATGAGATGTTTATCAACTTTGAAAAACAAACTATTAAATGCCCTAGTTCTTGAACATGCAACATATAGTTGACCATGAGAAACACCGTTTTTTGAGAAATACTCCAACTCTATCAAATGTTTTACCTTGATTTTATTAATTGTCATTGAATGAGCCAATCTGACAGGAAACTGCTGACGTTTCAGAACAAAAGGTAAATTAGAATCTGATGGAGCCAACTGAATTCGAGGAACAAAAACCCATTTACCACCAGAAACACCTGTCAAAACCTCTGCATCAATATAATTATTTTGAAGAGCACAAACTTTCATTCGAGTACCATTACATAACCCAGCTTTGAGATCTAAATTTCTAAGTAGCAAAATTACACAACCAACTTTCAATTTTTAACAATGAGGTAGCATACCTGAAGGAGTTAAGCTGTTCAAAAACTCAACAAGAAAGTTATTTCTTTCATTAAGGTCATCAGTATCAATTTGATCAGCACTTAAATAAATTTTGACCTCACCCAGCAGCCATTCAAGCACTTCTTCATTGATAATGAATCAACATTAGTTGGTGTTAAAATCACGCATTTAGAATAATCATTTTGATCAGCATTTCCAAAAATCTTTTCAACAACTGATTCATTTTCTCTAATGCAATGATTTAGTATTTTAATGCTTCCTTTAAAAGGATCCTCCTCTTTTACAGGTATTGTTCCATTCCCAAGTTTTAGTAGCCATTGGGAAAATTCACCTTCCCCATCTTGTACTCTCATATTTTCAGTTAATGCAAACTTCTGCACCCATTGCCAATGCAAAGAACATTTTACACACAATTCTACTATTTCAGCTGGTTGTGTTTATACACAATTCTACTATTTCAGTTGTTGAACATTTTCATCAAAATTTTGCAAAGAACATTTTACACACAATTCTACTATTTCAGCTGGTTGTGTTTATACACAATTCTACTATTTCAGTTGTTGAACATTTTCATCAAAATTTTCTAGATTTAAGCCAATAAACTCATCAATAACAGGCAGATTGTAATCAGTCAGCATTTTACCACTTTGATTAATTATCTTTTCAATTTGATGAAGAGTAGCTTGTTCAGCTATTAGAAGTGGGATTGAGCGGTGAATGAAATCTTCCATCATAAAAGCTTTGCATGTATTCCAGAGATGTAAAGGATTGTCAGATTCACAAAAGGTCAAAATAATTGAAAACAACTGTCTAATTTGCTTTGGCATACGTGTTAAAACCGCCTCAGAAAGAGCATTCTGCCATTCAGTGTCATCTTACAACAATTCTTTCAAAACACATGCTTCAAGAAACGTTTCAAGGACAATACCATTAACAGTACGCATATCCTCCCAAGATGTTGCTCCTTTTGCTTGCAAATTTGTTCTGCTACTTCTCTAAAATACAATAATTGATTTTCAGGTAGATGTTTACCAAGTCACAGCATTTTGAAAACACGGAAACAACATAATATAAACATATGTACCAACTATAAACACAGTAAATGTGTTTAAATATGTATATAAGGTTAAATATATTCCTTATATACATATTTAAACACATTTTTAAAACAACTGTATAACACATATTAACACATAAACAAACAGTAAAAAAACACTTTACATCATTATAAAAACACATTGACAATAATCATTATAAAATAACATGTGACATGCCATGTCAGTGTTGGCACAAAAGTTTAATTTACTTTTCTAAATTTTCTAAAAAAGAACAAAAATAGTTAATAGCATCACAGAAATTTCAATGTAGTAATAACCATTTTACGGAAACAGCATTAGTATAGGTACGTGGACTGATTTTTTAAAACTGAGCATATACTAAAATGTTGTATATCATTAGAAAGCCCTTCAATACAGTATTTTAAAGGTGAAAAATTATTAAAAACGAACAATTTAAAAAAAAGTTATGACGTTTTTAGTAGCAAATTTTCGATATATGGATTTATTGAAGAAATTGGTTCCAAAAAAAATTTTTTTTTCACTGAAATTGTTATAACTTTGTCAAATCTTATCCAAATGCCTAAACCTTGGTATCAAAAGATAGATGTAAGAGTAGGCTACAAGTTCACATAACTCTATAGATAGAAGGGATGTATAGAGGGCCAGAGGGGGAACCGGAACACCATCGTAACCTTAAAAAATACAAGTTTTTCACATGAAAGAGTGTTTTTCTGATAAAATATGTTATCTTTATACACTAAACGTTAATATAATTTGCTTCCATTCCATTTCCAAATATTAGTGGTCTTTTTTAGATTAAAGGGTGGACATCTTTGTTATGTTTTAACACCCTCGTAGTGAAATGTTACATTCTTAAACATTTAAACCTAAAAAACACTTATTATACTTTGTGTTAAAAAGTTTAAATTATATTTTCTTACTTTACATCATATACAAGTGGTGTATAGATTGACATTAGGGGCGGGGCATGTGCCACGCTTAACACCCCGCCCCACCCCCCCAGTCTTATCCAACCTAAAAAAAAATTTTTTAAATATATATCAATAAAGGTTTTAAATAGAGTTTATGGAAAAAGAGAAATAAGTATTCAAGATTATTTTACTATGTTAGTTGGGGAAGGGGCATGTGCCACGCCCAAAGTCCCCCCTCTAATTCTTATTTAAGCTTGAAAATGTTTTTAAATTGTGTTTACTTAAAAAGGGAGACATAACTTTACAAACCTTACCACATTACAAGATGCAAGTTGGAGTATCCACCCTAAAAATAAGCCAAGATAAAATAAATTTAAAAAATTTTTAAAATACAAAATATAACAAATTTATGTCTTGGCTTTTAGTAAATGATATTATTTAAAATTCCAATAATGAAACTAAATACCATTTTTAACAATAGACACCACGTGAAGGTAAGCCAGAGCTGTCTATCAAAAATGTTTTGCAAGCTACACAACTTGCTGTACCATATTTGCAAATAATAGTTTTTAAACTTACTAGTTGTAGTGGATTAGTACTTAAAAGCATTATGTAAAATTTAACATAAAAAAATTAATTGTGAAAGTCATAGGCTGAATAAATAATATGAACAACATATTAATCGATGATAGCTCAAAAAATGTTAATGAGATTGGTCATTTCATTCTACTGCACTTTGAGGGATAACACAATACTAATCCATTAAATAGTGTATATAAATAGAAACATAAATTGAATAATCATTCAGAAACATTTCTAAATCATAAATTTACCAGCAGAAGGTTGTGCATATGTAACTAAAGATAAAAAAAGTTTTTATAAAAATTTGCAATTTATATGAAAGGTGTGTACATGTTTGCAAATAATAGTTTTTAAACTTACTAGTCGCAGTAGCCAATGAAGATGTAACTATAGGTTATCAAAGTTGTAATTAAAAATAAATACTGTAATTACCAAGATATGCATAAACATAATGAAAGGTAAAAATTTGTACAAATACCACTTATAGCAGATGTAGAAGGAACTAAGGTTAAAAATTATTTAATAAAAAACTTATATTGCAATCGTCAAAAATATATACACATATTAAAAAGTAATAGTTATTAAACTTACCATTTGTTGAAGACGAGGATGTAACTAAAATTCAAAATTTGTAATAAAAAATAAATATTGAAAAATAATGACTTTGAAATTGGTATTCTTTGAAATCTATTCACAGATTAAAAACTAATTCAGTAATAATTAACATATACAAACTGATACAAACTTACCAGCAGTAGGCCGTGTAGATTCGACTAAAAAATGTTAAAAAAATTTTACACAATATAATTTGAAATTGTCAACATCAAGTTACAAATGCAACAATCGTTAAAGCTGTTCTGCTTAAGGTGCAACAACTATACTAAAAAAATGAAAATAAACAATTAAAATATAACTATTCAAATATAAAGACATTTTTATAAGCAACAAGCTAAAATTAGGAATGGTTATAAACTTATGTAAACAATAAACACAGATAAAGATAAGTATACAATAAGTAAAGAACATTAACTTAAGTTTTTTAAGTGTTTCTTTATATAGGAAGATATTATAAATGTTTTATTAATATTTACTTAATTTTAACTATTTTCTCTTTGTGATTATGTAAATCTTTTTTTAATTAATAAACCCAATATTTATGTGACTTATACTTACAAAATCTTAAAAAATCTACAAAAAGCTGTGTAGGATCTAAACAAGAAATAAATGTTAGACATGCTTGTATAATGATTTAAACACTAATCCACAGATAAAGAAGTATATAATCCAAATATGATAAAAGACAATAACAATGATTATCATTGAATGATATGTTTTATAATAAACCACATATGAATACATACTTCATTAGATTAATCTTAACAAAAAACTTCGGCGCTACTGCAGTTTCTCCCCCCCCTTTTTTTATTTTTGATTATGATAGAGAATTTTATGCTGATTCAGAAAAATATAAAAACATGGACCTGAAAATCAACGGAAAGTGCTCTATTTCGAAGTCAAAGTTGAAAAAAATCCCACTAAAAACCCTAATATTCGCCATTTTGAGAATATTAAGTTAATGATTTTTTAGCTGACAAAGCAATAAATTTATAGCATGGTTTTTACATTAAAAAAAGTCGTTAAAGTATGTTTATCTCGCGCAATTTTTTGTGGCAATGAAAATAGCCGTTTTTTGATTTATTAGAGAATAAACTATATTGCAAGTAATGTACTTTTGTAATGAATTTTAAAAAAGAATTCAAAATTTTAGTTTCCTAAAAGAAGAACTTTTGAAACTTAATTCATAGTTGTTTTATCACGTGTAAAATTTAGAAAATGTCACCTTTAAACCGTTTTTTTTAATAAAAAAAACCAGCGTACAATACAATAATAATTATTCATCAATTTTTTTACATTCCCACATTCTAAGTTCAACTTTTATTTGAAATCTTCCATTAATTTCATTTCGTTTATTACACTTTCCTTATAACACTTTAAAATAGTAATGCGAAGGCTGATGGAAACCAGGTTTTTTTATTGCGCAATGTAACGGTAATTAACTTTTGTCAAAAATGAAAGCGTTTTGAAAAAAAATGGCGAATATTAGGGTTTTTAGTGGGATTTTTTTCAACTTTGACTTCGAAATAGAGCACTTTCCGTTGATTTTCAGGTCCATGTTTTTATATTTTTCTGAATCAGCATAAAATTCTCTATCATAATCAAAAATAAAAAAAGGGGGGGGAGAAACTGCAGTAGCGCCAAAACTTCTTAGTGCTTTTAAAATATTAAATGTTAGTATTTTAAAATATTAAAGCTGTTCCTATTGAATGCCAACAGTTTTAATCTGAAACATTAATCTTTTTTTATGTTACATAAAAAACAATTAAGGTTTTACATTTATCATTATTTTTGGATATGAGAAAAAAAAATTGAACTTACTATCTGTTAGTGTAGCCATAAGATTTTTGTTGGCATTGTCCATATTTAATTAAATCTAAAGGTGAGTTTCCACTCATCCGTTTAGCTACGGGAACGGGAAAGGATGGGAAAATTAATCACGTGAGCATGCGCAGTTTGTAATTTGATTTTCCCGCAGCTTAGTTTTTCCCATCATATCTGTCTCGGGAAAAGGTTAATCTCAAATCAAATTTTTCCCGTAAATAAACAAATAGCGAAACGAGCAGCCAATCACCTTGCTAGAATTTTCGAAAATTAAAAACAAAAAAGTGTAAAAGTTTCCAAGAATTTTTCCATTTTCGTAATTTTGTCATAAAGCTTTAATTTCGTAATTTTGTCAAAAACATTTATTTTCCTATAACTATGTATGTAATTACTTAAAGCTATTTACGCGTATATTTTTACTTTCCTACTATGAAGCAAAATGGAAATCATTAAGATATTTAGTTACTCACAATTACAACTTTGTTAGTTTTACTGCTTACTTTAAATTGTATAAATACCCGAATAAAATGTTAAAATATTAAACTTTGAAGTGAACTGTCCGATTTACGATATTATTATAAATTTAATTTAATAATGAATGAACTAAATGTGGATTTTTCAAGAATACAAAATGTTCCAACAAACTTGGAGGCTCATTTAATAGAAGAAGTGAGAAAATTTCCATGTTTATGGGACACAACAACTCGCGCATATAAGGAAACACCTTTAAAAGTTGAAGCATGGAGGCAGATATCTACTTTATTAAAAATAGAAGGTAGCTATTTATTTTTCCAAGTAAATTTAAACAAAAATTTCTAAGTAATAAAATGACGTAACCTATTTTACATAACGTAACCTATTTTTTTTTTTTTTTCTTTTTGTGTGTAGAAAAAACTTTGACTTCAGCATGGACGAAATTGAGAGAAAATTCTCGTAGATGCTTGAATCGTCAAAAAAAGGCTACCATGTCTGGAGCTGGTGGGGAACAATTACCATCATGCCAATTCTTCACAGAATTAATGTTTTTGAAAGATGTCATTGGGGTAAAATCGACTAGTTCAAACATAAAATGCGATATTTTTGCAACACAACATTTAGTTGAACACAGAGGACTTGAAAATATAGACAATTCCATTAGAGCATCAAGTTCAAGAGATAATTTGACTTTAGTAGAAAATGAAACAGTTATAAATTCAATTACATCACCTCAGATGATTATCTCATCGCCAAATCATATGAAAAGAAAAATGAAAATTGACCCATTACAAGTTGCTCTTGAAAAAGCAATAATGAATGATGTGGAGCAAAATAAACTGATGAAAATAAATGAAAATGATCCAGATGAGTTATTCTGTAAAAGCTTAGTAAGCTCTTTTCATAATCTTTCAAAAAAGAAAAACATTAGCAAAAATAAAAGTAAACAATTAGCAAAAATAAAAGTTATGGAAATCCTCCTTGAAATGGAAAGTGACAATGAATGAAAATGTAAAATTTAATTTTCAAATAAAATATATTTCATATACGAAGATGTTAGTTATTTTTACATTCAATATATACATTTAAGGTAAACAATAAAATACTTCAAAAATAAAAACAAATAAAGCAACTAAAAAAACTATATATATTCATATATATAACACACACACAGATATATATATATATATATATATATATATATATATATATATATATATATATATATATATATATATATATATATATATATATATATATATATATATATATATATATATATATATATATATAAAGGAAGAGGAATTTCATCTTTGATCAAATGTGTTTTGAGTATGAGTAACCATATCATATTGCCATGGAACCTGTCCTTGGGGAGAATTAAAGAAGTCTCGAAATGATTCCCTCACTGCCTTTGCATCACGAGTATAGTTATTTGAGCCTAATGGTTTTTGTAAAAGTGTTATTCCTTGGTAATCAGAAACATCACTTCGCCATTTACCAGCTTGCAAACCAGATGGTGTTTCATAATCAACAAATTTTGAAGGGCAATATTGATTTAATGGTTCAAACTGACGACCATGCATAAGGTAGTTATGCAGAGCAGTGGCAGCTTTAGTCACGTTAATTACAATATTTTCTTTTGCAATAATTGGTTTGCAAAAAATTCTGCATCTTGCTGCCAAAATACCAAAAGTATTTTCTATTGTTCTGCGTGCACGTGCCAATCTATAGTTATATATTCTTTCCTTCAAAGATAATATTTCTTTAGGGTATGGCTTCATTAAATAGTTTTTGAGGGGAAATGCCTCATCTCCAATTAGAACATATGGCAGTTTTACGTTTGAGCCTATTGGTTCATAAGGTTCTGGGATATTTAATAACTTTGATTCAAAAGCAATTCCCATTTTACTATTTCTGAATACACCACCATCACTGTTTCTACCAGTATCACCAATATCAACAAGTGTGAATTCATAGTTTGCATTACAAATAGCCATCAGAACAATAGAGTGAGATTTTTTATAATTAAAGTAGAACGAGCCTGATCTTGAAGGGGCTTGCATAACTATATGTTTCCCATCTATAGCCCCTATGCAATTGGAGAAGTTCCATTTCTTCTCAAATTCGTTTGCTATAGATCTCCATTCATTTTTGTTTTTTGGATAGCTAATATATTCCATAGCCAACAAAATAGTCCATATAGCAGTAGAGGTTTCGTTTATTATTCTTCCTATGGAAGTCGGACTTATTCGAAACATACCAGATAGGTCTATTTGTGAAGTGCCTCCAAAAATATATCTCAAAGTGACCATTAAACGTTCACTCGCTCCAATTGTCTCGCGTCTGAGGGAAGATTTTGTAATCGCCGGTGCAATTAGACTTAACAAATGTTCATACTTTGTAGGTGTCATTCGAAAAAACTTAAAAAAGAATTCGTGATCGAAAAGTTGCATATCTTTTATAAATAAATTGAATGCTCCTTTTGTTTTTCTTTCTCTAAATAATTTTCTGACCCAAAACCTTTTTTTATACTTTTGCCTTCTTTTGATTTTTAAATAATTCAGTAATAACAAATGTAAAGTTCTTCTGCTAAGAATCGATAACACCGCCATTTTTATTATTTAGCTATCATTACTTAAAAGTGAAAGTTAAAGTAAAGCAAGTTTGACCAGTGCAAGTGGAAATGAATATATCCCATCCGATCTGTCCATATTCGTTTTTTTTCCCATCCCTTTCCCTACCCGTAGCAAAAAAGGATGAGTGGAAACTCACCTTAATAATATAAGTCAAAATAATTCAAAATAAGATTTTCATTTGAATCCCCCCCCCTTATCCAGATTTCGGCCCCCACCCGGATTTCGCTTAAAAAAAAAAATAACAGAAAAACCGAAATTAGGTACCTAAAGTCCAACACTAATTAGAGTAATTGCTAATCCTTATTTTTAGTTGAAATTTGGCATGTTCATAGAAAATGCATAAAGCAAACTATTTTAATAATAAAAAAAGCGGACTTTACATTTCTTCGACTACAAGTCCAAGTGACAACATCAACCAAATTTTCATGCAAAATTCTTAGCAAAATACTCCATAAAAAAGTATGGTAGCGATACACAATAGTGATATAAAAAACAAGCCTAACCTTTCTTTTTTTCAAAAGTTGTCAAGGTTTATATATGTTTCTAAAAAGAACCACCTCAAAAAACCGTTTGCCTAGAGCTACCTGAAAAAAGTGGTATACTTGGTATAACACAAATTAAACTAATTGCTTATCCTCATTATTCGTTGAAATTTGGCATGTGCGTAGAAAATACATGAAAGAAACTATTTTAATAATAAAAAAAGCGGACTTTACATTTCTTCGACCCCAAATTCAAGAGAGAACATCAGCCTAATATTTAGGAGCAAAATATCACATAAAAAAGTTTAGTAACCATAATAAAAGTTTTAAAAAAGTGAAGATTAGTCTTTCTTCTTTCCAAAAAGTATCTATGTGTATATATGTTTCTAAAAAGAAACTCCACAAAACTACGTCTGCCTCACGCTGCCTCAAAAAAAAGTTAAAAAAGTGAGAGCCAAAATTTTAGCATAAAAATCGGTTCCGTAAATCGCTATTTCCGCGTACCTACATACATACATACATACATACATACATACATACATACATACATACATACATACATACATACATACATACATACATACATACATACATACATACATACATACATACATACATACATACATACATACATACATACATACATACATACATACATACATACATACATACATACATACATACATACATACATACATACATACATACATACATACATACATACATACATACATACATACATACATACATACATACATACATACATACATACATACATACATACATACATACATACATACATACATACATACATACATACATACATACATACATACATACATACATACATACATACATACATACATACATACATACATACATACATACATACATACATACATACATACATACATACATACATACATACATACATACATACATACATACATACATACATACATACATACATACATACATACATACATACATACATACATACATACATACATACATACATACATACATACATACATACATACATACATACATACATACATACATACATACATACATACATACATACATACATACATACATACATACATACATTCCTTTTGCATGTTTAAAAGTTCATTTTACAGATTAGAATAAACAGTTGACCTTGGTATGGAGCTTGATAGCAATCTTATTGAACTTTCGTAAGTACATTTGATTTGAAAAATGTAACAAAAGTATTTTCTTTTTCTTAAGGAACAGTTTCCTGGGAATGAAATAATTTCCAGAATTTATACCAGTTGCTACTTGTTGATCACCTCCCTCATTATTTTCATATCCAGGTCATTGTCAGTGCATACAACAAATGCATTAGAATTTGCTTAATTTTAACTATAGCTTCAAAGATATTCTTGAAAACAGAAAGTGATAATTTTCTTTTCCAATTCTGTATTAATAGTTTTGTACAGAAAACTCAAATTTTTATTACTTTGTAGTAAATAGATTTTTTGAACCCTTCTCTAGGACAAATGGATGAAAGTATGCTTTTAACAAATAGTTCCAGAGTTTTAATCCAATTAAATCTATGAGTTTTGGTGTGCGCAAATGATTTTATAATTTTCTAAAAATCACCCTTAGTCTCAGCATTTTTTTATTTTGATATCTTGTGTTACTCTACTATATAAGAATAAAGAATTTTTGAAATGCTTCTTCTATAGTTTCTCTAAAATTGATTGATTTCTTGACAACAGTCAATCATTTTCATCAGTTCCTTACGTGATTTTTTTTATTAAGCCAGCAGTTTAATTACTCAGCACAACTTTTCTTTTAATTTAAACTTGTGTCTTAAGCATCATTCAACTGCAATAATCTTAATAAAAAGAAATAACAAGTTTAGTAGTTTTTTTTAGCTATTTTATTATTTCCAGGTATTCTAAAATTTAAAAAAAATTTGATACTTATTTGAATCAGTTTTTAATGTTAATAATTTTATTTTGTAGGGGTGTTTTTATATCTACTGTGTAAGAATTTCCATGTTTAAACACCTCTTCTCTGCATATCTGTGTTACTGACAAAACTTCAGGGTGAAGCTCAATAGATTCTGCCCTAATATGTTCCAACTAATAGTTTCTTCAATTTTTTACCATTATTTTTAACTTTTTTTGATAGCATTCCCCTTTGATGCTTTGTAAACAATTTCAATAATAGTAATTACCTAGAAATGCTAGAAATATCTGAAAGTTTTCATTAATCTCAGTTCATCTTTCTTTTTTTAATTTTTTGAACATCATTTCAATTTTTAATTTTTTATTTTACCATCCACAGTCTTGTATTTGCTCAAACTATTGCTCTTATGCAGTAGTTAAGAAACAAACAATTTTTGTTTTAATTACTTAGAAGTATGGTTTTGTTTAAATTGAGTTTCTATGATATTAGTGAAAAATTGAACACAGTGGCTAAAATCCTGGCCCTTTTTTCTCTAACTTCTTCTCAAAAAAGTTTCAAGCACAATTGTCATAAACCACCAAGGTCCATCACAGGCAAATAAAATTTTTACATTAGTAACTTGTGTCTTTTTCTCCCTTTCCAGTTTTGCTTACGGTCAAGGGCAGATTAGCTAAAACTTTGTTACTAAAGGTTTGGAGTGTGGCAGTTGATATGAATGTGACTTTCTGTTATTTCTGAAATGTCAAACAATCTTATTGTTATGTTCTTTCTTTGTTTATTTTTTAGCATAAATAAAACACATTCTTTTTGAGTTGCAATTACTTACTTAAATTTACATAAATGTTTTACTGGAATTGAATCAGTACTAAACATTTTAATATGCCAAAAGTTAATGGCATTTATTTGATTGAGAAAGGAAATTTAAAAAAGCAAAAAGCATTCTATCAAAAAAAAAAAAAAAAAAAAAAAGAAAACGGACCACTCTTATTTTTACCTAAAATTAAAATGTAATTACATTAAAACTAACTTTCAAATATTTGATAGAATTTTTGAGTTCCACACTTAGTTATAGATATATTTTCAGTGGATTATTACTATTTAAACCTTTATTTTATTTTTCTAAGTCATCTTTAAAAATGCTCACACACAATGTTTGCAAAAATTTGTTAACATTGTTGATTCTATATTTTTTAAGTAACAGAATAATATAAAAAAGATGCTTAAAACATAGTCATAAGAAGAAAAAAATTAATTGTAATTTGTTAGCAACATTTATGTTTTCAGTAAGATATTGTAACTGCATTGTTTTATACTTAGAGAAAGAAAATGGAATAATTTGAAATCATTTTTGTCAACAACAGGACCTTTTTCTAATCTTCAATATGAATCTGACTCACAGGTGAGTGATATTTCAATTCTGATTTCTATATACATATGTGTCTATGTGTATGTATACACAATAAGTAAAGAAAAAAAAAGTTTACTCAACTTTAAAGCATCAGTCATTACCAAAATGTAAAAGTATATATATAAAAGATCCTTTTTTTTTTTTTTTTTTTTTTTGAACTAATTCTTTCTTAAGTTTTTTAAATGCTGCACAAAAAATTTACCTATAACATGTAATACTTGATAAAGTAAAATTGTCTTAAGGTCTTGTCTTTTTTTCTCTTGCATTTATTTGCAGACTTTCCTGCAAACTATTTCTAGGCACTGTAATAAAAAATACTTTTTTTTTGTCCAAAATAACAATTGCTTGTTTACAGGCTCATTTTTTAGAATTTTTCATTTATGCGTGATAATATAAAGATTTTGGTTATTGGAGCAGGTGGTTTGGGCTGTGAACTTTTAAAAGATCTGGTATGAATTTTAGTTTTCTCTTTTTGTTTTTTATGAATTTATTTAAATCTTCTGTATTATAATTCAGTAATATAAACAACTATACACAAGAGTTTAATGAAATTTCTGTTTAGCTCAATTTGTCATTCTTTTCAATTAATAAAAGTTGGGGAATGATGATTAATTTTTTATTTGATTTTTAAACAAAAATTATTTTAAAATTTCTATTAGTTTAACTTTTAATGTTAATAGAAATTTTAAAGTACAAAGTCTTAAAAAAATCAGCTAGTTGCACATTTTTATGAAACAAACATATATGTCAGTTTAGTTATGCAGCAGAAATAGTGATAAAGAAATAAAATTTATTATTTCAAGTAATTTTCTTAAATGAAGCAAAGAACTCAACTCATTATTGAAATGTTTTAAATCTTCATTTAAAAGCTTGTTAATTGAACATTTTCCATAATTTTATTGGGGTTTGCTTATATAGGATTTTTCTTTATTTAGCTAGTCTTGGATTAATTGCCCTTTGTCTTAAAAATTTTTTTCTTGGTAATATTGGTATTGCTTGCTCAGCTGAAAATGTATTTATTGATAAAAAAAAAAAAAAGTATATTTTTACTTTGCAATTGATGACCTGAAAATTGGACTCTTAAATCTCTCTAATCTCCTACAGCTCTGCAGTTTTTCTTTGCTCCAGATTTCCTCTTTACATCAATGCATGAATATCAGGAGAAACAATGCAGTTGCATTTTTGGATTTTTCTTTTGTTCTTTCTAAAGATATTACTTCATTAAGCTCACAATGGCCAATTTTATGGTTCACTAGGATGTGGTATACAGATTTTTACTAGATAATTCTGATCAAGGAAATAAAAGGATATTGATATTCAGCACTTCAGCTAACTTGAAAGGGATGGTTCATTAGCAGATATGGTTTTCTGATGGCAAATTCAAAGTTATGCCATAGGTATCTACATAAATTCACTTTTATTATTGAATCAACACCAGCCTAATTCCATAATTATAATAACTGATTCTAAACTGGGTTTGTTAGCAGAGCCATTTCTATTGCTTAAAAGACAGGCTGGTTTTTTTCAAATGGGACAATCAAATTATTACCAGGTTCAAGCACATAACCTGCAAGATTGCTATTGAACAGATGCCAAATTTGTTTTGAACATAAGAAAAATTTTTAATGGCTATCATTCTAAATGAATCATTACTAGTTGTTGATTACCTTGAGGTTACCCACATTAGAAAACCAAAAAGTTAAAGAAATCAACATTAAGGTGTTTTCTCCTCTTGATGGGATGAAGTCTTTATAATTGTATAGGTGATGCCAACAGCTTCGTCAAAGGTAGGCATTGAGGATATTAAAGCAATATTGGCTTTTATATGCGGAATAACTTTAAAACTAATATTTTAATTACTTTTAATTTAATTACTTTTAACTTAAGATGCTTGTTTTAAAATTATGTTTGGATTATATTATATCTTTTTATTAGCTTTTACAGATTTTACAATTTAAGTTTTAACTGAAATTATATTTTTGCATGTCTCCTTCATAGTGTCTGTCAGGATTTCTCATGGCATAGGACTTCATTCACAGGTTTTCTGTAACTGTTTTAGAAATGGTTTTGTTGTTTATGCTCATTTATTAGGTAATGGCACACATGGACTTTCTTGGGTTTTGGTCAGTTTGATATTTTCCTTAGGGTAATCTTCTGGTGCAAATTATATCTTCATCGGAATCCTCAGATTCAGATATAAAACTACTGAACATATGTTTTGTAAATGCAACTCTTATATTTAGCTGCTCTGTATTTTTTCATTTTTCTTCTTTTTTCTTCTTTTTCTCCATCTTCAGTTGCCATTTTTTTGTATAGAAACTCCTAATCTTTTTCAGTTTTCTTTTTTGTTAAATTTTATCCACACCACCCATTAAAAATTTTTTTGAACTGTTGATCAAAAGCAGTTCACATTTTTTAATTTCAATAAACAACATAGCGTTGCTAACTATTACTAAGAAATACCAAACAAGTGAATAAAATGTTCAAGTTCTGTTTTTTTAGCTATTTGTTTTTCTGACATTTGGTGCAACTAAAATTATATTGTCCTTTTTGCATAGCACAAAGTTAACTGGCTTTACATAAAAATTTAATTTACTTTGAGTCAATAAATATCACTCACACTAAAAATTAATTGTTTACTAAGTTATCTTAGTAACATTATATTAGTTCTAGGTTATGAAATTCATTTTTTAAAGTACATATTTCTATAAGGTATATTTTATAGAGGTGCTTAAACTTTAAAACAACTGATAAAGGTTTTGGAATAGTGCTTTTGTTCTATAAAAAGTTACTATTGAAGGGTTAGCTTAATTATGTTCACCCTTTAGTTAACATTAGTTTTATGTTAATTTCACTCAGCACGATTAGTTATTTAAATTATTTTAGCAATTGTCTAGAAAAAAAAAGAATATTTTTCTCATCACTAATAAAATTGACTTCTTTAGGATCAGTTTCACTTGGTGTGGAGTACTATGCTGCAATATCCAGCAGTAGTCTGGTAATATAATTCAATCTAAAATAGAGTTTCTATCAACCTTCATTTTTGCATTATTTGACTAAACTGTTATTCAACAAAAAGACCCTCTTTTTTAGCTGAACTAAACTTTGGAAACATTAAAATCAGGAACTTAATAGATTCTTTTTAATGAAGTTTTTGATCAAGCCAAATTTGATGTGTAAAGATGAAAGTAAAATGTCACCTAAAGTCACTAATAGATCAAATGTAATAATTTTTCCCTTCATGTGTCTAAATTAGATATTAGAATAGATGATCTTGTTTGCTTTCCAAAGTAAGTCTGCAGTTTTGAACTTTTGACCAATTTTATTTGGTATGTTAAGAGAATTGTTAATAAAATTTGCTATAATAAATTGTCATGATTAAAAAGTTATTCAATATTTCTAAATATAGATGAACAAAGTAACTGTTATTTTTCAACACTAGTTCATCAGTTTTCTTTACAAATTTCCATTAAAAGTTAGTAACACTGTCTCACTATTTTATGTAGTGCTTTAGAAGGATTTTTTTTGAAAAATTGTAATTATCAAAATAAATTCACCTTTGTTAACCACCATGTATGTTTTTTCCTTCCAAAGTATTATGCAAGAATGCTGAGTGACCATCAGCAATATAGCCCCTTAGAAATGCTAAACAATTCTTAACAAAGTATATCTAAATGGTTCCTAAAATTTGCAATGGTTCTATGTTTTTGGTTGGATTTTTTGGCAATATTGATTTTACTGTTTTCTGGCATGCATGACCAACACATTTATTGTAATCGCATAGTGCTCCTCTAAGAAGTAGAAAAGGATGTAGAAAAGTAGAAAAAGATGAAGAAAGTAGAAAAAGATGCTGCTGATATCTTTTATATCAGCAGCATCTTTTTCTACTTCTTTTTCTCTCCAAACATACTGTCAGAGAAGCTTTTTGGGAGTAGCAGTATTAAAACCTTTTAGTCTTTAACTGTTTTTGTTGCTACAAATCTTTTAATACTGCATTTACTAATAGACAGAAAAATTTTGTTGTTGTTTTTTAATCTATCTAGTATTCTCACTAAATGGCATGAATTTATTTCTACTATTGAAAAAATTATATTTCATTTGTATTCTTTCAGATTATTTACATTTTGCTTGCTGAGACTGATTTTCCAAGAGTCAAAACACTGAGACTAAAAAATAGTTTAATAAGATCTGAAAGTATACTGCTAATGCTACTGGTTTTTAAAATTATTTCAATTTCTGATTTGAGTAAAATTTTTGACTGCTTAATTTAGTTTTAAATTTGTTGTATGTCACCAATATACTCTGTAGGTATACAAGGAGTTTAATTCCATATTTAAAAAAAAAAAAGAAAGGTCAGTAATTTTAAGTCATAAAAAAATGTCACTTTGAAGACTTCTTTAATGGATTTTCTATTTTTAGCTTTCATTCTTTCTAACTATGTTACTTTCATTCATTATCAAATTTTATTTAGGGTATGATGGGATTCAAGCAAATTCATGTAATTGATATGGATACTGTTGATCTTTCTAATCTCAATCGGCAGTTTCTTTTCAGGTTCATTTTATTTTTAAAAGTCAAACATATTTATGTGTTTTTAATTGAAAAAATTTAACTATTTACTTTTAAAACATTTTGTATGAGGTTTTTAAAGAGTAATTAAAATGCACATTTTTACAGAGTGTATTTAAAGTTAGTAAAACTGCAAGGAGTTTTGATATAAACATACTATATATCAAAGTGTATTCTTATTTTTAAGATCGTAATTGAACTTATCTAAATCTTATTTTTATGTATCACTGATATAAATATGCAATCTATATATATTTAAGAAGAAATTTTAAATACATTGATATTTTTTTAATGAAATATCTATTGGTGCTGAGACTATTTTACTATTTCGTTGTAAAAAAGAACTTTTATAACTGTAAATTTCTGACCTCCTGAGATTCTAAAGAGTAAATTCAAATCAAATAATTTTTTGCACTCGCAAACTTATGTCTGCAAATTACCATTTTGTGGAAAGCCTAGGACATGAAAGTAGGATTTTGTTAACATTAATGTTCTCTTTGCTAGACTGGGCATAGAGGATGATGAATAATTATTATGTGTATTATTTGCCTACTCTTAATACTAAAGAAAATATTGTGTAATTTTGGAAAAAACCCTCTAACAGAGTTCCTGTCTTTACTATTACCAGAACATCCTAATATGAATAAACCTTATTTAGTTCTCAGTTGATTAAGTCCTTATTCTTTTTTTCTTTCAACATTTTTTCTCACTCCCTTTTCTTACTGATTTTTATTCTGCTGTTATTGTAAAGAAGATACTCAATATATTTTATCCATTTATATTAAGGTGTTGGTAAACCATAATGAAAGTTTTCTTGGTCCAATATCTGATACTTTGTAAGTATACTGTATTATAATAAGTTTTCAGGCTTTCATTAGCAGGATTGAATAGAGATTCGCTGAAGATTCTCATCACCTTGACATCAATCATTGTTGTTTCTAATATCTGTTAACAAAGAAGCTTGTGTAAAGAAAAAACCAATAAAATCAAACCTAGGCTAAAAAAAAAACTTGGGTATTAGGTAATTTAAAAAAAACTTGGGTATTAGGTAAATTTAGGTAATTAGACATAGAGTCTCCCATAACATCTGCCATCTAAGAGGACTATTAACACATTTACAGTTAAATTTTTTATAATCGTTTCTTTTGTTTTAGAAAAAAGGATATTGGAAAACCCAAAGCTGAAGTTGCTGCTAATTTTGTAAACAATCGAATTAAAGGATGTTGTGTAATCCCGTATCCTTCTTTAAAAAATTTATCTTTTTTTAATGCCAGTGCAGGTTATAGATTTTCTTATAAACTTTGCACTGTTTACTTTTATTTTTGTTTTAAACTTTAAGTCTTTTATGTATTTTTTCTGATGTTCAGATCAGTTCCTCCTCCTTCTGTATTCAGTTCAATAAGTATAACTCATTTAATCTTTATGAAAAAATTTTGTTTAGACAAAAGGAATTTCATGTTTTTAAAAAGCTTTTAGTAAAAACAACAAAGTTAAGTTAACTTTTTGTACTGGTAAAGAACTATTTGTATTAGAACTATTGTGAATAGTCTAGAGTTATCATTATTTGTCTACAATTTATAAAACTAAAATTTAAAAAAATTTTTTTTTGTTTTGTATTTTAAGGGAACAAATTTAACACTAGAATAGGTCATAAAATATATTCTTCTAATATTTGTTTTATAAGCATGTCATATAATAAAGATTTATCAAATATCAGGTTTAGTAGGCAAGTGATAAACGTTTTATGCTCACATTTGCCAATGAATCATGTTTGTGTTTACCTCGTTACTGTTAACTAAAATTATTTATCTGTCAAAGCTAAAAAAGCATGGTGTGTATCAAACATAATGTGTGAACTCAATATAAAGTTAAGTTTCCAACATATGTTGATAAAATTTATTCCAATATAATTAATTATTGTGGTTGAATCATCACTCTTTTTAAAAAGCAGAATTTAATGTATTTAATGCCATCATGTATACCATCATGTATTTATACCATCAAGTTACTGATCAGTAGCAGGTATATTACTAATAATAAGTAACATGCTGCTGATATCTAAGTAACTTTTTTTACAGCTTTCTGAAAATTTTAGCATCATTAAGTTTGTTTTTTCTTGCTCTAGTTAAAAATTATGCTTTTCAAATTTTACTTTTTAAATATATGGTGTGCTTAAGTTTGTTATTTTTTAAAGCATTTGATCGTTAAATTCAATCAAAAGTTAAAAAAAAAATAATTTAACTAATGCAAAAACTTCAATATTTATTTTAATCTAAGGAACTTGAAGATTATAAAAAATGCTTTTTATTTTAATATTTCTCCTTATTTTGAATAAATAAGCAAACATTTATGCAAATCAATGACATCAACTTCTGCACAGTGTTTTTGCCAATTTTTTTTCCCTTCTAATTTTCACTCTCTAATCAAATCTTTAGCTGTACTTATTGTTGTGCTACTCTTACACAAATATAATTTACCAAATCCCCAAAATTTCCAATGGGACAGAACTGTGGGGCAGTTTGGTGGTTTTAAGCTTTTTGGTATAAATTTGATGTCTCTCGAATTGTATAACTCTATGGTCTTCTTAGAATAATGACGAGAAGGAAGATCAGGCCAGAACCAACAGGGGATATTGTAACTTCAATAAAATGGCAAAAGTCTAGCTTGATCATCAAATTCTAATTGCTGCTTTCTTATCCTTAAAGCGACTCTTTCTTCCAGATCCTTTTGCTCGTTTTATAGATGTAGAGCTCTTATATTGTTTTATGACCATATAAACTGTAGTTTTGCTAGATTCTGATGCTTTAGCGATTGAAAGTAACAATCCAGAAGGATTTTGTAGATAGTTATGCAGAATTTTTTTTTGTTTTTCTACTGGTTTTAATGACATTTTAATTAAGAGAAATATCTTGACTCGTTTGTTGATGTTTTTAATTAATACTATCATTACTTAATGTAATTATGCAAAAAAAATATTTTTAAAATGTGTTAGTGACAAATTTTAAAATGAAATTCATCATTCTGAATTTAACAATTGCATGCTTTAGAAAACTATTAGCAACCAGATGCTAATTATCTAGCTGAAGCTATATTTATATAAACAAATATTTAGAATTTTAGAAATCTTTAACTATAAAAATTTTAGACATTATTGCAAGATACAAGACTTAAGCAGTGATTTTTATAGAGGTTTTCTATTTTTATTTAGATATATAAATTATTTTGTATGTTCAAAAAGTTTTAGGAATTTGCCAATGTTTTTTATTAAATAATAATGACATAAAATAGCATGTTATTTCCATGTAATGTAGTCTCCAGCATATGACATCTTTACAATAGTCATACAAACAATTATATATTTTATATTATATATTATATATATATATATATTATATATTTAGTTCTATTTTAAATCAATCCGCTGGTAGTGACCTAAACCACTGCAGTGCAGCCTTTTTTTCTTCTGCATATGAAAATTAATAATTTTTATTTTCAATCAACAAGTCACATTGATCAGTCATTTGGCCTATAGTCCTGATCTAAACCAATGTGACAGGTGGGTGTTTAAAAATTTGACAAAGAAATTAAAGAGGCGCACTGCAATGGTTCATGTCACTTCCAACTGATCGATTTGAATTTGAATTGTATACTCAGAAATTCAGGTGAAATTTTTCTGGTATATTTAAAATGTATAGGTAATAAAAATTTAATGAAGACACCAGTTATGGACATCTCAACAAATCAAAATTTTCATTTGCAATGTATCTTACCAGCCTTGAAATTCACTTTAAATGAATTTCTATTTAAAATCACTGGCCTAGTTTTAAATTCTAAGGAGAGTTTTTTTATAAGCAATATGGTTTTGGTTATCTAACCAATTATATTGAAATTTTCTGTTTAAAGTTTTTAGAAAATTTAATACAAATATACAATACTGTACAAAAGAAAGTAGCACCTAAGAAATTTTAAAAAAAATGTACATTTAAATAAATATAAGTAAATAATATTGAGTTTTTATTAAATTAAACTAAGATATTGTTTTAAATAAAGATATATTTATTTATTTTAGTTAATGATTTCGTTAATAATATAACTTTTTTATTAATATTTATTAAATGGTTTCAACTCGTATCATTTTTCACCCACTTATAATGTTTGCTTATCTATTGCGGACAAGTATCAACACTAGAAATTGATTACATCAACCACTGTATTATTTGTTATTTTATTTAAATTTATTATTGTTAAATATTTTCTGATAAATAAGAATGTGGAGAAGAATGAAATTGCAAGAAAGTAAGCGCAGAACTCGTTCAAGATCTTAAAAGAGCTAGTAGAACTTTAGCACATGGATCTACTGTGCAACGACCTTTAATAAAATGTGGATAAAAAGGCTGTGTAGCTATTAAAAAACCTTTACTACGCAAAGGTAATAAAGAAAAAAGATTAAAGTTTGCCAGAGAGCACAAAGAGTGGCAGAAAAATCAATGGGACAAGATATTGTTTACAGACAAATCTAAATTTCAAATATTTGGGACGAATAGACGTCAGTATGTTAGGCGAAGAAAGGGAGAGGCATTTAAGGAGCCATGTCTAGCATCAACTATCAAACATGGTGGAGGGAATATTCAAGTTTGGGGTTGTATTTCAATAAAAGAGGTAGGGAACATTGTTAGAATAACATAAAAGCTTACAGGTATAAAATATAAAAATATTTTACATAATCATACTGTGCCTTCTGGGTGACAACTGATTGGGGATTACTTTATCCTACAACAGGATAACGATCCCAAACATAATTGCAAATTAATTTAAAATTATTTGTCAAATCTGGAAGAGGGGGGAGTGCTTAAAACCATGCTTTGGCCTCCTAAGAGCCCTGATTTGAACATAATCGAACATGCGTGGGACTACTTAGACAGAAAGAAGATGGAAAGGTTGCCAAAGAATGTAAATGAGCTTTGGAATGTTCTAAAAGAAGAATGGTATAATATCCCCATCACATTTATTGAGAATCTGTATAAAAGTATAACTAAAAGGCTCCAAGATGTTATTGTAAATAATGGTGGTCACACTAAATATTAATTAAGTCTCTGTGTATAGTTATAAAGTTAAATGTTTTTAATAAAACTTGTATTATATTATGCAATTTAATAAAAAATATGCTTATACGTATATTTTTGTTTCAATTTCATTTTGTTTGACATTTTATCTTGAATTTATTAAAATTCTCTTGTGTGCTATTTTCTTTTGCACAGTACTGTATATAAAAAAGTTCTGCCTTGAAAAAAATTTATTAATTACTTTAAATACAATCTTCATTAGAAATTTTTTATCTGTTACCTGCAGGAATTATTACTCAATGAAGTAAGGTTTAGAGTTTTTTGAGCTCAACACAGTTTTCTGGTATAAAATGATTGAGTTATTTTAGGAAATAACCTATTTTAGATATAATAACATATTTTATTACTAATTTTGATAAAATGATATCTAAGCTTATCTTAATATTTTTTAAGATTTGAAGAGCAAAAAGAAGAAAGATATAATTACTTTTTATATTTATTTTTAATAGATGTAAAAAGTAAATTTAGCTGACAGGTGCATGTTGTCATTTAGCCTACAGGTATATATTGTGTCAATAAGACAAGCACCAGAAAAAATCTGTGCGGACATTATAAAGGATATTTATTTAACCATTTTATTTCAATATTGAATGTTATATATATTTTGAAAGTACATATATTAGTATTAATAAATTTCACTCAAGAAAGTTTGAGAAGTTTTTTACCTGAGAATGCACACACTTTGGGTTTTACACTTGACATCAGGTTTTACAGTCTTCAGTTGGACTTTCTTGGTAGCTCTAATCCATTTATTTTTGACGTCTTTAATGTTTTTGGCTTCTTTTTCATTGAACCTTAGTTTTCTTTTGACAAGAGCCCAATATCTTTTGATAGGACGTAGTTCGGGACAACTTTGTGGATTGCAGTGTTTTTCAACGAAATCTACTTTATATTCTCTAAGCCAGTTTAAAGTTGTCCCAGAGTAATGACATGATGCTAAATTGGGCCAAAATAACAGGTTACCTGTATGTGTTCTTAAAAACGGCAAAAGACTTTCTTGAGGCATTCTTTTATGTATATTTTGGTGTTAATTGTTCCCGTCGTCACAAAAAAGAGCTCCTTTCACCACATTCCTAAATTGCTTGCCAAACTAAGAATTTTTTTAGTGTTTTTTTGCATTCCAATTCATTCAGTTTCTTGCAATTAGTTGCTGAATAATATTGGTGTCCTGGAAAAGATCAGAAATATGCAGCACAATTAGTTTCATCATCAATAATCAAACAAGGTTTTTTTAGCACATAATTTTTTATAGAGCAGCTTTGAACATTGAATGCAACATTTTCTTGCTTTTCTTCTTGATGAGGAACTTTTTTCTTTTTATAAGATTTAGAGCCACAATTTCTCTCTACTATTTGTATAGTGGAAGCACTTGCCTTAAATTTATTCGCTAAAGTTTGAACAGATATCTCAGGTTTTCTGTCTAAAGCATCTTTAACTATTTTACGAAGATCTTGTCCAACAAAACAATTTTTTTCTTCCACTTCCTGATTTTCTTTTGATTGTACCAGTATCCTTAAATCGTTTCACAATGCTCTGCACTGTTCTCAAAGCAATCTGCAGCTCTTTAGAAATTGTTTTGTTTTATACACCAGGATTTTCAATGAGAAAATGGAAAATTTTTTCTCACTTCTTATCTTAATTTGATGACATTTCAGTTAAAACTAATTGTTTTAACAACAGAGTTGTTTAAATTTTGAATAACATTAATACAATGGCATTTTAAGACATAGCTATTTAAAATGATGCACGGTTTCCCTAAACACCACATCAGAATACATGTCTTATATTTTGAGCAAGCATCAGCCAGCTGCTTTAAAACTACTTGCATAATATATCTAATCATAATTGAAATATATATCTAATCATAATTGAAAAAAAAATAGAACTGTGGCAAAAATCAATGTTGCAAGATTTATATATAAAGTTGAACAAAATTGATAAATATATTCCCAGATTAGTGACACAGCAATTTTTTATATGGCACCTAAAATCTTTATACATTTTATCATTAATTTGTCTATTTAAGTCAATTTTTATTTAAATAAGGGTACAGGGAAATCTGTTGATTTTTTGTTTTCAACAAATTTTCAAAAGAAACAGGGAACTCATTAAATCTGATGATTATTGGATTTTTGATATTTTAATTGCATTTGGCACTTTAAACAAACATGTACTCATTTAATTTCACACAAATTTATAAAATATTAAGCAATTGGCATTAATTTTTGCTATTGATGTCATTATGTTTTAATTTCTAAGGGAATAAATTCATTTAGGCTATGAAAAATATAGTTAATCAAAATTTCTCTCTTAGTATATCTGAAAAACTCTTTCTTAGGAGATTTTTTGGAGGTTACTGAAAAGAAAAAAAAAATGATAAAGGGCTCTTTAAATCTTAGTAGAATGGTTTTTAGTTAAAATAATTTCCTATAAATTTGTTAGTTTCTACAAGATAGAACTGTTTTTTTTCAGGAAGTAATGTTATTTTATATTTAAAAAATTATTTTGTAAATTCTACTTAAAAATCTTTTAACATTTAAAAATGTTAATGTTGCCCAAAGAAAAGTAATGACTTGCTTAATTTGCATGCTCTGATTGTGCTCAGTCCTTATTTTGTATATCCTGACTGGTATAATCATTATAACTTATTAGATATTTTTTTCTTTTAAGATTTGTTTTTGGGTACAAAATATGTGACAATTTATCTTGTTTAGTGTGACAATTTATTCTTCTTGTTATGACAACATGCCCCAGTTCCAGGGTAATGTTTACTTTTTGTTTTAGCTATTTAGCTAACAGTTTTCTCAGTAACTAATTTTTTTAAATTTGCTTTTAACATGTGCACTAGAAAACAAAACCTCTAGAAAACTCTGCCATAGCTCTAGAAAACAAAACCCTGTTTTTTCATGTAATTTTTTTTTTTTTTTAATGTCTTTCTTTCTTTTGGAAAGATGATGGAAAGTTAGTTTTATGACTAATATTTTTTCTACATAATTATTGGTTTTCTATTGGTTAACTATTGAATTCAAAACTAGTTAGAATGTTTAATATTATTAATTTTTATACTTCTATTTAAATGCCACTTAACATAATAAATGAATAACTGTCTGTAATTTTTATAAATGAGAGAGCTTTTTGTGAAACAATTCAACTAATTTTGATATTAGGTATTTGTAAAATTTAAAAAAAATAAATCTTGATGATGATTAAACAAAGCTAAGTGATGATACAACTACTGAAAGGAAGTATCATTTGCAGTGTTTATTAAATACAATGACCAGTCATGTTAAGTCACAGAATAAAGAATCATGTTCCCATTATTAAAATAATTATTTCATATATTATGTGTTCTAATTTATTATACATTTAAAAGTGTTGTATGTAATTGTAATTGAAACCAAGCCTTATCTTGTGTGTCTACAAAGCCCTACTTGTGAGTTAATTTTTTTTAAATTTCATTTTAAGGTTTTAACCTTGTTGTATGTGGCTTAGATTCTGTTGTGGGAAGAAGATGGATAAATGGGATGCTGGTAAAATGTGATACAGTTTTTATCTACTACAATTTTTAATGAATATTTAAGATCACTGCTATTAGCAATATTTGATTTTTTTCTATTATTGCTAATATTAAAAAAGGCTTTTTACTGCTTTATTTTTAATGAAGTTTTATATTTTAAAAAAACTTAATTCTATTAATCATAGATTATGGTTTATTTTGCCATATAAGAGTCTTAACTAATTTACTCCCTGACTCATAAGGAAACGCTTTTTCTTTACTAGCACTCCAACAACTTTTATTTTGGTAAAATAAAACCAATTGGTGTTAAGATTGATCCTCAATATTTTCTATTTTGACAAAAATTTAAAGATTCATAACTACTGCTTAAATTAGGTGTTTACAGCAGATTTTGGTTTTTATTGTTGTTTCTTTGATATTGTTTTTTCACTAATAATAAAATAAAAATGTTTTAAGATTTTTTATGTTAAAATTACCTTGAGTAGTATAAAATTAAACCTTTTTTTGAAGGATTTTTTAAAATTATTTCAGAATAAACTGCATCATATTTTTCACTTTTCTTAGTTATTTCTACTGTCTCATGTGTAAGATTAACCACTGTCCTAAACATAGAAAGTTATTATAAATCTATACATAGAAATTTTTAATAAACCTGAAATATACCATGTTGTAATATTGATTACAATATAAAATATATTTCCAATTAAAATAGTTTTTCAAGAAAAATTGTCAAAGTGTGTTCCTTTTTCTAAGATTTTTCTCTTGTTGAAGGAAAGAAAGTTAGAAAAAGGCACACATTCAAAGTTTACAGCTATGTTTAAAAAGTTGCATTTATATTTTTATTTTTGTTTTTAATTTTGAATGTTTTGGATTCACTTTTGCTAATGTTGATCAAGCAAGAAACCAACCACCTCTAATTGTCTATAAAGTTTTTGTTATAAGTATTATGAGCTGTATATGGTTCTAAAGAGTGTATGACTAATTACTAAACTCTCCATGATAACAGAATGATATTCCTTCCAGAGAACTTGATATGGAAAAATTTAAAAGTTCAAAAACTTGGTTATTCCTTAGTCACTATTATTGAAATCAAATGTTGGTTAGAAAAATAGTTTTTTTCAAAAGAAAAAATATTGTTTTTTAATAGCATTTTTCTAACCCGTTTGTTATAAAAAAAATTTTTGCAAAATATTAATTTTACCTTAATTGGTTACTATGGACTTTTTGTTTACTATTGCAAGTAAAAGAAAAGTCCATAGTAATCAATTAAGGTAAAATTAATGTTGGGGCAAGGCTTTTGTTTTGCTGATTTGATTATTTGACTGATTTCCAACAGTTATACAATGAAATTTCAATTTAGTCTCAATTTAAATTTGATGATGTTCACGTCACATTTTTCTTTGAAAAACCAGTTTATGGAGTTGCTGTAGTAAAATCTTCAAATTTTTAATAACATTTCTATGAGCAAAAAAAAAAAAAAAACAAAGATGTACTAAAAATTTAAAAAACAGCTAAACAAGTAGCTGTTTTTTAAATTTTTAGTACATCTTTGTTTTTTAATACCTTCTATAAAAATCATTTGCAAGAAAAAGAAGAAAAAAAACACAAGCATCTGACTAACCTGAAAATATCAAAATATTTTCTCTCAATTATATGACAATTTTTAAGTTCTCTACCAGGTCAAAAGGATCAAAAGTACTTATTCTACTAGGATCAACTATACTGTTTTTAAGAAAGTGTTTTTAAATCTATTATTATTAATCTATAGGTTTTTTGGAAACCAATAAAATGTTGATAATTCCAATAATCATAAGTTACTGATCAACATATATATGAGAATTTTTTTCAAAAAAAAAACCCATTCTTTTCTTTTCCAAAATGGTATGAAACCAATATGTAAAAAATCATCAAAACTTTATATTTTATCATATATACCTTTAATACTAATAAACAGAGGCAGGTAACAAAATTAGATTCAATTCTTTTAGAAAACATATATATTCTTCAATTCTTTTAGAAAACATATATATGTACCTAAATTCAGTAATTTTTTTGTTTCTAAGAAATAGCTAAGACTTTTTTTGAGATATTTCTGTTATGAATTTTCTGATTTTTCTTGTAATAGTTAAGTTTAGTTAATTACTTGGAAAATGGCGAAGTTGATCCTTCATCAATCATTCCAATGGTAGATGGTGGTACAGAAGGTAGGTTTCAACTCTTCTACTGTCTATTTTTGAAAATACATATTTTTTAACCCGACAATTTTAGGTAACTAATAAAAATGAATATACAAAAGTACCTATAGTCTTGATATAAAGTTTATGTCAAGGCTATTGATACTTTTATGTATTCATTTTTGTTATTTACTTGACACTGTGGTGGTTTTAGAAGAAAATGATACCATCAAACAAAAATCATATATCAGTACACAGATAAAATAGTTTTGAACAAAGATTTTTTTTGAGTTCTTTTGTAAACCAAATTAATTGAAGCTCTACAGTGTAATTAACATTTTATACTCAATGACTTTATTTCTAATGTAGAATATTGTGTTTGTAGATAATTGTAAATAAAAAAAGTACTGAAAAGGTTTACATGTTCAAAAATGTAGTGAAGTGCTGTCAATTATGCATAAAGACAAACACTGCTTTATAAAAGTAATTCTGCTATGTTATTGTATTATCTAAATGCAGAGTAGTTTATGGAATATTCAATAGTCAATAAACAAAAAAAGCAAGATAAAAGCTTATAAATTTTTAAAAAAATTTTCCTTTAAAAAATGCTTTCAGCCCAACTATGATCAATAAAATAGTAAATAACTTTTTAAATATAAAGATGAAAAAGAATTTTCAACGGGCGATGAAGAAATATTTTCTGGTCAAAATTACTATTTTATTTTTATTTACAAAACTACTAATTTATTTTGCCTATAGTTGTTATGTTGTTGCCTTGCATTACACATCAGAAAACAGATTTGCATCCTTATTCTAGGATTTAAAGGGAATGCACGTGTAATATTGCCAGGAAGAACTGCATGCATTGAATGTAATCTTGACTTATTTCCTCAACAGGTATTTAGTTTTTGTTACTACACCATAACTATATCTTAAGTTATGCATTAAAAGTTAAATCACACACTTTAATTGTAGCTACTAAGCTTAATAATAAGCTTTCAAAATTAGATACAGTTGACAATCCCCCTAATCCTTTTAACATCTCTTTCATTCTAATGGGATATCATAGAAAGACTGGATACTTTAAATGCTATTATGAAAGAGTAATAGATGAACATTCAACTAGAAAATAAAAGACAGCAGAAGATGATCCTATGGAGTTTTTGATGGCATATTTGCTTTAAAAAAAGTGGAAATCTTGTCTCCAATGATAAAGTATAACTAAGTTGCCAATATTAATAATATAATGTCATATACAATATATTGCCTAAAATATCAAAAATAAGCCAGGATCATGAAGGAATCTTTCTGATGTCACACTCAGGCTAGTTAGCACCATTTAAAGCCAGATTAACAGGAACGATATCTGTCATAACAGGATCCACCTCAATGAATGTATCTGAAGCATCAGTGAGAAGGATTGTCAAAAATTGGTGCAAGGTGATTGACCAGGACAAAAAATTTTCTTCTTGCTGACTACCTAAAGGCTCTCATACTGGAACAATCCAATATGTTAAGCCATGTTAAAAAAATGCAGATATCTGTTCTCAAAAAGATTCCACTGTTGATTAGCCAGCATCAGCCAAACTGACACTTTCATCAACAAGAAGAATGCCAAAGAAGTCCTTGATGTCATCAAATCAGTCTACAAGTCTAAGCATACTGCACAAGTCATAGTTTTTTGATTTATTGTCTCTTTAAGAGAAAAGCTGCCACCTGTAGTTTTTAGGACAGGCTTAAGGATGGGTACTAAAGAGTAGCTGGACCAAGCTTTGAATGATCGTGTCCTTCCTTAGGTTGTTGCCACCTTTCCTGACCCACAAGAAGTTCTATTTGTTCAAGATGGTACTCCCTGTCACATGACAAAGACTGTGCAAACTTGGCTGTCTTAATTTAATGAATTTAAACTTCCTTGATTTCTAGGTGTATATGTTCATTGAGGCCAGGGCCTGTGATTGTCGTTAATCTAATATTGGCACCCTTAGGACAACCAGAGGCATAAATCAAGGCTGTGTATTCAAATTTTCAGTTTGTGATTAAATCTGTGATAGCAGCTGATGATGGTTGTATTAAATATTGTAAGACATTTTTATTTTTAGCTTTATTCATGAAAAAATTTCATTTAGTAGAATTAAAATATTTTCATTTTTTAAGATCAGTAGGTTCCAACCAGAGCCTTGCATTATCCAAGCAAAGACGTTAACACATACAATTTGTAAATTCTACCAATACTATGTAACTAACACAAGTCCAGTACCAGTATATCTTTTAGCAAACATAAGTCCAATGTCAGAATATCTGTGAAAGAAATTTTGCATCTCTCATCACTTTTTTGAGAGCCATATTGCCTGTTTTAAGAAAAATTATTAATGCATATCAAACTTGTTAGATGTTATTTTTTAAGCAGCATGAAAACTCTATTTCAAATCATTTGAGATATAATACCAATAATTGCTAACATAAATCATTTGTAAATGAAGTAATTTGTTGGAGTATTTTGTTTATTTCCTGGAATTAGCTCTTTTTATTTTCTTTTTCTAATCTATTTCAAATTTACCATGTTTTTTGTTAAATTAAATCTTTAGTTTTTGATATATATTCCTATAAAATATATTTTATTATAATTTTATCTAAATTCTGTTTAGGTAAATTACCCAATGTGCACTATTGCTGAAACACCTCGTCTTCCTGAACATTGTATTGAGTATGTAAGAACTCTTTTGTGGGTTAATGAGAAACCATTTGGAGGTGTACATTTTTTTCATATTTTTTTTGTATTATGTGAACCACATTAGGTAATATGTTAGTTTCTCAGTTCTAAATATTTAATCAATAAAAAAAGAACAAATTACAAGATCAGCACAGTTTGCAGTATTAATGCTGGGTGCTATGTGTTTTTGATATCAAGTTTAAAAATATTGTTCATATATACTACCTGAAGAAAGATTTGAAATGTGGACAAAGTTAAAAAAAAAAAAAATTGTGTAAAAATGTTTGTTTAATAAGTCATTGCTTTGAGATTAGAAAGTGTACTTTAGTCAATTTTATTCTTTTTTTAAAGAAATATGTGTTGATGGTGATGACACTTCCCACATACAATGGATATATGAAAAAGCATCTGCTCGTGCAAGACAATATGGAATACAAGGTTTAACTTTCAGGCTTACACAAGGAGTTATTAAACACATAATACCTGCTGTTGCTTCTACAAATGCTGTAATTGCAGGTGAAGCTATTTCTAGACATCTAGACAAGTTTTACATAAAAATTGTGTATCACATTTGATTTAAATAGTTCTATTGCTTTTTTTTTCCCTTAAGATTATTTTCTACATTATTTTTTAATATTTACCAGCAATCTGTACCTCAGAAGTGTGGAAACTAATTACTTTGTAAGTTGTTGATTTTATTTTAATTTTTGGAAATCATAATTACAGTTGCTCTGAACAGAATATTTCTTTATTTGTAGTGTTTTAATGGCTAATATAAACATTTTTAAAAAAATTTGGTTCTTTTACATACATACTATGCTCTGTTTTCAGCAGTTGTTTTGATTTCATAAAATTTACTTTTTTCATTAAAATTGATCTGTATTTAAATCACCTCTCTCATTAAACCTAAGAGGTCATTATAAATTACTAGTGTTGCTGTTTAAAATTATTTGTAATTTCTCTTTAGTTGCTACAATCATATCAATAATTACATTAATTTTAATGATGGTCAAGGTGTCTACACATACACATTTGAGGCTGAAAGAAAGGTTTAATTGATATCTGTATTAATTTACTGTTAAATAAGATATATTGACTTATCAAATAAAAGTTCTTTTTTTTTCTTAGGATGATTGCACTGCTTGCAGTCAAAAGCCTTTGCCAATGAAAGTTGATGTCAATATCACACTTCAGACTCTGGTTCTTATGCTTAAAAAACACTCTAGATTGTATTTTTTTTTTACTTACTTTTTTTCTAATTCTTAAAATTTAGTTTAAAGTTTTTTTTATGTTGTACTGAGAGTATCTAAAAGGGTTTTACATCTCTAACATCTCTGTATTAACTGTTTTAGGAATATCAGTTGATATTCCTAAATAGACTGAAATTTTAATATTTTTAGGCAACTGCTTTCCCCGTCTATTACAACATGGGTTGAGGGGAAAAATAGAACTCTTTATATCCCGGTAAAATATTGTTTTAGCCTATGTTTTTTTTTTATATATACTATTTTGATTATTATTTTTAAGGTGTTTTTCATTATATTAGTTTTTCTTCATGTCTGCTGTTTTATTCAAAGTCTCTTAGAAGTTTAAAGGGTTTTAAGCTACTGCATTTAAAAGTTTAGGGGGTTTAAAATTTCTTTAACTTCTAATAAATTTGCTTATTAGAAGTTTAATTAGTTTTAAACTACTGCAAAGGAGACTGCTATAATGCATTAAAATAAAAATGTTGTTTTTTCTTTCTTAATACTAATTTTTTAAGTTTTGGGTAAAAAAAGCTGTAAGATGTTTGTTAAAAGGATTGGACTAATGAATATGTTCGAGGTTATTTTTGTTTTTGTGGCTTGTTTGAATGCTCTTTAATTGAAATTTAATTAAATGTATTTGTCTTTAAAGAATATTGAATCATTGGAACAAGCAACTCGACAAAATCTTTCCAAGTCATTGACAGGTAAGATTTTTTAATATTGAGTTAGAATTTTTTTCAAAAGTATGCAGCTAAGTAGCTTAAAAGTGTACAGCTTAGTAGCTTAAATGTTAAGTGATTCTCTTTGACAGTAATTTTAAAGATTTAACAAAGAAATCAAGAACTATAGGTATTTCTAATAAGTTTTTAAGTCTATTGTACAATTATGATATAATAGTTTAAGAAATATCTTCTCAGGTTTTCTTTTAACTATTTCTTATGTAAGATTAGTATCTAAATCAATTTAGTATCTGATATCAGTCTCTATTTAACAATCTTCATTAATACTATTTGACAAAAAAAAAACTTTGTTTAGTAACATTGAGTTAAATCAATTCTGTTAAATTGGGGCTGCTAAGCACAAACATAAACTTAATTCTTGTAACATGTAGCATTTTCAAGTAATGATAAGTTTAGGTTCAACAAATGAATAAAGACATGAAAGTTTCAAATCAACTCTAAACATGTTTAATTACCTGTATTTTGAATTTTGTTAAGTGTAGTTATAATAAACACTTTTACATATAATGCAAACAAAACTAGTTCAAATTTAAGTATTGTATAGAAAAATGAGCCACATGTTATGAAAGAAAATAATGAAAAATAAACTTTTCCTTTTGTGAATTGTAAAATCCTCTTGAGCTATGAACCAACAGTAATTTTTTAAACTTTTGGCAATTCATCTTTCTTTCATAACTAAGGGGTAGTAGATTAATTAATATTTTGAATTAGTTAGATATGAATTTTCACAAAATTGACTTATTTTCAATTAATTTTTCAAATTGGATTTTTACAATATACAGAAAGTATATTGTACTCATAAAGGTTTTTTTTTCTTTTTTTTTTCGTCGTATATGATTTAAAAAAATATAAGTTATTAATAGTATCATCATTAAAACTAGTTTGTAACTTAGAAATAAACAAACCAGCGGCACAAAAACTTTCTCTGCTTCTATAGAAGATGGGGGAAGACTTAACATGCCATTACAAATCTTTTCTAAAGAGCATGGCCATTTTCAATGCTTTTAAGTACTATCATTTCACATTTAATTTAAGTCAAAATTTCTTGAAGGGATGAATTACAAGTCAGTCCTTTAGCTCTTCCTACTAATGAAGTTGTAGGTGATATAATTTCTGCTAGTTCTTCAGCTTTAGTTTTTTTTTCTCATCGGTTCCATATTAGAAGTGTATTCAAATTCAGATGTTACTTTAACTTCTAGTTCACTTTTCCTTTGGTTATCCTTGTGCAGAAATAAATGTACAAATATTTCTCTTGATGTGTTAGCAATTTCAGTTTTATTTGGGTACTGTAAAAAATTATCTGATGATTCTGAATCTGATTTATAGTCACTTAGATTATCTAAATAGCAAAGTAAATCAACATTATTACAATTCCTTCTTTCATTAATTCTCTCAGAGATCACAGTAAATAAATTTTGACCTATATTAGTATTTTGCTCTCTAAGATTTTGTAATAAAAACAAAATAATTTTATTAGATTTTATCAGGTCAATCTCTTTTCCCCAATACTATAACACTTGGCTCTACAATATCAAGAGCCTGAACAATATCAGATACATGTTTTATTTCTTCATTTAAAATCATATCTGTTCTGTATATATCCACAAGAGCTTTTCCAATAACATTTTTTAATTTCAAGAATTGTTTTAGCATACTGATTAGAGAATTCCATCTTGATATCCATAATAAGCTTAAGCTCTTTTCCTAAATCAGTTATAGAAATTTTTTGAAGAATGTCATTTTCAAGTGGTGATTTTCTAAATATCTTGGCTATTTTACAAACTTTTGATATTAGAATACCATAGTCGTCATTGAACTGGATTCCCTTATCGATTGTTTCTTATTGCTTTCTTCATTCCAGTATTTTTAATTTTCATTATCCTCATCATTGATAAGTTCTTCTTGAGTTGTTTTTGTTGCTAACTTTTTTTCTTATAAAAAATATTGCACACTGCAAGATGAATGCCATGGCAATTGCAAAGTTGGTGGATAACCCCCACTCCTTGTCCCATTCTCTTCATAACTGAAGTACCATCAGTGATATCCAAAAATTTATTCAACTTGTCAGTAATGATAATAACTTCTCTTTCTGGAAGGCATTGAACCATTTATTCTATTCATTCCAAAACCAGAGACATTTGTCTGAAAAATGTACATTAAGACACAAGTATCTTCTATTTTCACCTAAAGTCCACTCATAAAGAGAAATTTAAAATTTTTCTTTATTTTATTATTTTTTTTTGCAGAAACTCTTGAGCAATTTTTAACTTAATTGAGTTTCCATAGTTCATAACAATTGCCTTTATAGCATGTCTATCATCAGGGATTTTTAGTACTTGAGCTTTCCAGCCATATTTGTTATCTTTACTATAAAGTTACAAAAAAGACAAGATCTACATCTGTTAAATGAACTAATACCTCTTCAGCTTTGCTACTTGTTTGATTAAAGCAAAATTTTGCTGTATAGTTTTTGACTTTCTTGAAACAATTTTGGTTGCCAAAATTTTATGTTTGTGTTCTAAATGATACAACAAACTTGAATGATGAATGGAATTTAAATTTGACTGAACAATGTTTGCATTTCAATATTGATTTCTTTTTTTTTTTCTGATAAAAAAAATGCTTCCAAACTTCAGAAAAAATTTTAAATGGCAATAAGACTAATTATACTGCTACACTGAAAATGTATTAATTATTTACATTTCTCAGTGGTATCAAATAAAAGTATGAGTAATTCATGTTTTTTTTCAAAAAACGCCAAATTTTTTTGATTTTTAAAATGGCAAGTTAATCTATTATTTGTTAGGAAATCAATGATTAAATTTTTTATTTGATTAATTGTTATCTGTTACCACCGTTATCCGTAATGTTTTTCTATCCATTTAATATCCTGGTGAAACATTTACCTTGCTTATCACTCATTATTCCAGAATTTGAGGGGGAAAAATGAAATGAGAATAGAAAATTTGTATTTTTAAAAAGATTCTACACTCCATTATCTCATATTTTTGTAACAAGTCTCACTCAAATTCAGTATTCTCAGCTTTATTATTGCTTAAAAATCCTCTTTAGCAACAAGCTGCTTGTTCATTCTCAGTAAGATTTTCATTAATTGTTCTTCATAAATTTCCTTATTTGTTTGTAATAAATGCTTTCTTTCAATTGAAGAGAAGTTTTCCAAAACTGGTTAAGTCAAAAAATGAAAAAAATGAGATAACTTATTTTTCTGGAAATTCTCTCTGATGTCTATTTAATGAATAAAACCATTTCATGCAAAACTTGTTATATGGCAATATAAAGTAAGTACAAAATATTGACATTTTTCCAAAACTTGGTAAGTCATGATACGAATTCTTTCCAAAACTTGTTATGTCCATGCGCATGCGCAGTGAAAGCATTTTGTTGCAATGGCGTCGAACGACAATGTAGATGTATTGGAGCTCCTTGATGAATTCGCTTCCCCAGTAACACCCGGTAGAGGACGAAAAAGAATTAAAGAATGGCAGAAAACAAAAGATAAGAGTACAAAATATAAAAAGATCGATAAAGTGCCAATACTAAGCTGCCAACATCGTAATGGCCAGTGTAGGGCTGGTGACCTAGTTTCGAAAGATTTACAAGGTTGGTCTCTTCTAATATTAGTAGATCTACTATTAGACAGTAGTCTAATAGTTATAGTTATAGTAATATAATCGAGTCTAGTTATTATTGAAAAAAATAACTTTTTGTTTTAAGGATTAGACCTATATATTTTATTATTAATATAGGCATTATTTTTTAGTTTTTAATAAAGTACTATTGTTTATTATAAAAATGGTTTTATATTTATAATATTCTAATGTTAATATTTAAATTTAATATAATAAAATTGTAATATAATTTATATTATATTTAATTATATTTTCTTTTGTTTTTAGGATTTTTCGATGCATTTTATCAATGTGGAGAAAAGATTGAGCAAGACAAGTTCATTCTAAGGCATGTGTCGAGTAAAATGCCATCTAGAACAAGACATTGTAAGGCATTGCAGACTAAAACACGCCGGCAAATACTTAACTACACTGTGCGCAACAGTGCAGGTGACCTAGTGCCTCTATGTTCTAAATCATTTAGATCAATTGCATGTTGTTCTGCAGACCGTATTCAGAGAATACAGCGCAACTACGCCCAGAATGAAAGCTCTGTTATTAAAGAGACCAGAGGTGGATCCAGACAGAGTCTCAATGATATAAGGATAACAAAAAGCATCACAGACTTCATCGCTACCTAACGATGCAGAGAAAGTCATTATGGGAGAGGCAAAAGTGTGAGGTCGTATCTTCCCCCAGAGCTGTCTATTGCCAAAATGTGGCGTACATGGAAATCTAAGCAACATGAAAAAGCTTCGTTATCAAAGTTTACTCAAGTGTTCATTTCCAAATTCAACTTAGGCTTTGGAAATCCTAGAACAGATGTCTGCTCTTTTTGTGAGACAACGAAAATGGAAATTAAGAGTGCAAGCACACCAGCTGCTAAGCAAAAGCTTATTACTACTTTCCAGGTATGGCTGTACAACCTTACATTTGTAAGGCAGGGTGCAAAACAAGACAAACAAAATGTGGACATGGCTTGAGACTCAAAGTGGACGCGGAAGCAATCAAGTAGCTTCTGCATTATTGAACTACTTAGATAAGATTGAAGATGAGTGCAGTCAAAATGAAGTGAGTCCTAAAATTATACGCCTTTTTTCAGATGCTTGCTCATCGCAAAATAAAAACTCTGTTGTAATGAGCACTCTGATGAATTTCATTAAAAAAAGTGAAGTTTTTACAAAAATTGAACATTTTTTCCCTATTCGAGGGCGTAGTTATATGCCTCCAGATAGAGTGTTTGGAAGAATAGAGAAAATGCTTCGGAAAAGAGAAAATATTCTATCCCCAGAGGAATATTGATATTTTTTCTGAATTTGGCACTTTACACGTATTTGTAATAAACTGGGAAATGTTTGATTTTCAGTTGGTAACAAAAAATATTTTAAAATCAAAGCTACCATTCTTAATGAGAGAACAGCGAGTGTTAACCTATACTAAAACTGCACTGTTTGTTCAGATAACCTACAATGCTGAACCAACAATGGTAACAGTTTTGGCTAAGGGGAAGAAAATCGAGGCGCTTGAAAAGGCTGTTAAATTAACCCCAGAAAACAAAGTTAAAAAAGTTAAAGCTGATGATGTGCGAAAACTTATGTCATTTTTTACTATTCCAGCTAATGCAGTTTCATTTTATAATGATGTATTGGGAGCGAATGTTGAAGGAGAAGGAGAGGAAGTTCAGATCTATGATGGTATCACTGAATCTTTTTTGTAAAAATTTCCTATAACTGATGTTTGTTCTATTATTAATATTTTTTGTTATATTTTTTTGAAATGTAATGTATTTTTATTTTCTGTTCATTGTATCATTTAAATTTGCTTCATTTGACATAATCCACATATTAATATTATCACTTCACTATTAAGACGTGTGTCTTGTCAACTACTATTACATGTAGATACTTTATATTTTATTGCAACTGTTAGTGTTCTTGTTTAGTGTGTTTTGGAAAATTTTTCAATAAAAAGCCAAAAATAATACATTGGAGATTTAAATTATTGCATAATGTTGTTATTAATGTTGTTATTAATGTTATTCTGTAATAATGTTGTTTAAAATTAAGTATTTTGTAATCATATTAAGCTTTCAATCACTGCATTTGAAGAATAAATGACTGTAAATAAATACAAATAAAAAGTTTAATGTGATTATCTTCAATTAAGATTATTATTAAAGGGCTTTAGTCTAAGTTCAGTTATTTTTTAAAGACAATACTTACTTTATGTAAAATTAAAAGATGTTACAACACAACAATCAACAGTTATAGAAGAGTTTTTACCTAGTACATTTTATAGTTCAACCAAAACTTGTTAAGTCACATGGACTTACACAGTTTTGGAAAAATGAACACATTTTAAAGGGCTTAAAAAGTGGCTTATAATAAACAAAGATTTACCAAAGCTTAATTATAAATGAAGTGTAAGTAATTTGAATGTTTTCAACTTATAAAAATTTACATGTGAGTTTTAGTTTTTTCATAAACAAAAAAACCTAAATATCTCAAAACTACAAAAATGGACTTAACAAGTTTTGGAAAACTGCTCTTCAATTTAGAATCACTTAGTTTGGAAAAAGCACTTTTTAAATAAAAAAAAAGTCGTTTACTATTTTTACATATAGCCTTGACAAAAATTTTCATCACATCAAGTTTTATGTGTAAGTTTGGAAGAATCACATTTTTTTCGGGAATAAGAGGTTCATATTTGACAGAGTTTGTAGTGGTTTATGTTGTTTCTACTGTCCCAAAAGTAAAGAAAAACAGTATTTTGTAAACTCTCCCTGTAATTCAAGTAATGTGGGAACAACTTTTAATCAGCACAAAATTTTTTTTTTTTTTTTTTTTTGTATTTGATTAAGTGTAAGATGAGTTGTTGTTTTCATATATTTCTTTTAAAATAACTGAGTATCTAATAGGCAGCCAATAAAGATATTGGTTGCTGTGGTGAAGTAATATTGCTTTTAAGATTACAGGTTTGAACCATCCATAAAAATTCTTCATTTGTCATTGTGATAAAGTATTGTGATATAATATTGTTAAAAAAGCAAATTGACTCGGTGTTTGTAAAAATGTTTGACAAGTGTCTGTTTCTTTTCCTCTGCACACATACTTTTGTGTTGGGTGCTAGCAAATGCCATTCTTTCAATCTAGATTTCAATATTTCAGCTTACTCAACAGGCAAAAAAAACCTGAGTCAAATTGTTCAACTCATACTTTTCAAATAAATGTGGTACTGCAGGAAGCTATTGGAAGGTATATATTCTGATGTTTGTCTATTTACCTCAATGTCTTCTTTATTAAATAAGTCATTTAATACAATGTAGCACAAATTGCTACATTGTATAAAATGAATTGCAAAAGTTTTGCGGTCCATTCTTTACATTGCACCACTGAATGACCAAAATAATGTAAATATGGTTGTTTCACCTTGTCAGTTGCAACTCTTTTGGTTTAAAAATATCTTTTCCACAAACAACAAAATTTACTTATGTGGTTTAGCATTTTTGACACAAACTTTTTCTGCGTAACATTTGAATAAGTCTTAGTAATTTTCCAAACAAATTCTTTAAATGATATTAGAAACACCAAAGTTTAAGATTTACCGTCACATATACTTCTAATTATTAAAATGTTTAGTTGACTTATTTTGTAATGGTAATATAAATGAGGGTAAATGAAAATATTGTAGAAATCATGACTAAGAAATATGATGTTAGAAACCCATATAATTAGGCAATTTTGGTTACAAATGAATAAGAAATTTAATGTTATAAAAATTGTCACACTGCAATAAAGTCTTAAATTGAAATTGAATTTTGTTTTTCTCCACAGCTGGTGCATGTTTGAATGGTTTTTAAAAAAGGAGAAATCATGAAGTGAAGATTGCTATCATTGAAGTTCTTAACAACATTTAAAAAGAAGGAATTTTATCATCCATCCATTGATATTTTTTTTCCAAATATCTTGATTAACCATGAATTACACCATAAAAATTGTAAAATTTAGCATCTAATTTTCGTTATTTTATTGTTGATAAAAAGTTTGAAAAGAAAACTTCAAGTCATTAAAATGTAAAGCCACTTGACATTTGCCTACAATTGTGGTAATTTATCTTTGGTCTGTCCTCTCAATCTGGTTATTATGCCTGTTTGTGGTATTAAGTTTAAAGCTTCCCTAGAAGGAGAATCTCCAAGAACTACACATTTTCTTGATTATTGGTACAAATTAGTTATTTAAAATAGAGCAAATCACAGATAAAAGGTTTCCAAAATTGTTTGATAAAATTTCTGAAAGCTGAAACTCATTACTTAATTTCATCTCCTAATAATTTTAACACTAACTTGTGATTGTAACACTACTTGGGAGACTATTCACATATTGGCTCAAGTTTACAATATAGTAAAAGTTGATATTTAGGTGAGAGATATTTTATCTCAATCTAATTTATCTATAGTAGACTGTCTAAGGAAGTTTTCAAAAGTTAAAAAACGCATCTTTGGATTAGAATCAGGCAACAAAGTTCCATCAGTTACTGAATAATTTATTTAATACTTGTTTATAATTGCTTGTTTTCTACCAAAGTGTACTTGCTCTTTATGCTTAGCATAAGAGCAAGTACATTTTTAAGATTACATTATTAAAATAATTATGAAGATTTAGAAAAATGCTCAATAATCATACTTAAAATAATAACTTATGATAAAAATGAAGTTCTCAAAATAATATTCTAACTATATTTATTAAAGGTTGCATGTAATTCATTTACTAAAACTACACCTTAAATTAATACTTTTTCACTATAATTAATACTGTTTCACTATAATTGATACTTTTTCACTAAAATTAATACTGTTTCACTAAAATTAATACTGTTTCACTATAATTGATACTATATCACTATAATTAATACTGCTTCACTATAATTGATACTAGTTCACTATAGTTAATACTGTTTCACTACAAGTAATACTGTTTCACTATAATTAATACTGTTTCATTATAATTAATACTTTTTCACTACAAGTAATACTGTTTCACTATAATTAATACTAATTCACTACAATTAATACTGCTTCACTATAATTAATACTATTTCACTATAATTTACTCTATTTCACTATAAATAATACTGTTTCACTATAATTAGTTAAATGTTACTTAATTAAAACATGTAAAAAAAGTTGTTGTTTAAATTATTAGATGAATTTAAACAAGCTTTTTATGCTTACTAAAGTTTTTCTCTTTTGATATTTGATTAACTTAAGTTATTATATCTATACGTTTATTTCCCTGTGTAATCCATTTAGTCCTTACTTTCTTATTATATTAGTTACAACTGTTGCTTTGCATATTTTTTTAATTAGTGGTGATTACTTTTAGAGCTTGGTATTGTGTATGGATCAGAGTTACAAGTAACCGATGTTACCAGTCCTAAAGTAATTTTAGTAACAATAGCAGCACAGCTTCCAGATGTACAAATATCTGCCATTGAATGAGATAATTTTTTACTTGTGAAAAAAAATTTTCTTTTTGAGAAAGTCTTAAGTTGGAATATGTTCTTCTACATATATTTTCAATATTTTTAAAAGCTTGACATTAACTTCAATAGTGTGTGTTTATTTTTTGACTTTAAGATATTTAAGTATTTTATTTGTTTTTTTTTTTTTCATGGAAATAATATGTAATTATAAGTATGAATATTACTTTTTTGAAACTCAAATAGAAAAAGTTAAATACAAATAATTTTTTACAAATCTTTTTTTACAATTTTTTTTTTTTAAAAAAGAACAAAAAAGACCAGCATATATAAAAAGCACATTTTTTATTTTTTTATATATTTATTTGAAATTAAGAGTTAATTTATGGAAAGATCAACATGACAACAAAAACTGATGCTAATGAAATAAACACTTGTATCTCAAGCTCATCTGAAGAAGATTTATTTGTTTTAAACACAGAAAAAGATTTAGTTAAATACGTTTCCAGCTCATCAGAGGAAGATATTTTTACACCTTGTCAGTATCAAATTAAAGGAGATAAAGGTACTGTATTACCAGCTGTAGACCCAACTGTAATAAAAGAACTTGAAGAACAAGCTAAATATACTCAAGTAAATTTGGAGAAAATTATTCTTTTTTTATCCAATGAGCTAAGCAGTATAACAAAAGTATCATTAGAAAGTGTGCAAACATATCACAATACAATCAACAATACTCATATAGAAGTTGAAAATAGTATTAGATCCATGTATGGACTGATTGCAAAATGTGAGGAACTTGATCAAAAAATGAAGCTAATGGCTGATTTAGCAGTTCAGGTTAAGAATATTAAACAAACTGTGGATGTTCTTGAGCAACTATATAAATAATAAACTTATTACTTTTCTTTGATTGCTAAACTTAGAGTGAAGTATTGATTACCAAAAAGTTAAAGTGGTTTAACTTTGCTTTTATTTTTTATTCATATTTTTTTATTTTGAATATTAGTATTAAGGATTAGCTGTTGAAATGTTTTATTGATGTTTCTATTATTGCTTGAAAAACTGTGATAACATTATTTTTTTAAGCTAATATGATAATAAGAAATGATAGACATTTTTTGTAAACTTTTTACAATCCCAACATCAATTTAGATTTAAATTTATTAAAATTTCTTTTTTATTTTTAAAAAAGTGTATTATATCTGTGTAAGCATTAAAAATTGATAATAGTTACAATAATATTTATGTAAATGAATTATTTTGTCCTAGTGGTTGATTGAAGCCAGGAAATGTAAGTAAATTCCATCCAAATTTATATAATAGTCATTTATTTAATGTAATATTAAAAGATTAATATTTTACCAGATTTTTTACAACAGAAATAAAAACCATATTGAACACATGGTTTTATTCTTTGTCAGAAAATTTGTAAAAAATATAGGTATTTTATCAGTATGCAAAATAAGATAAGTTTAAAATCAGATTTGAGCTTAAGTGCTATTCATGAAAAAATGCAAAAAAAAATTTTTTTTCAAATAAAAGAGTTTAACATTTCTCTTGATATCTTAATAAAAGAGAGGTTTTATAGTGGTGTGAAAAATTTTAGAATCATTTTTAAATTTCAAAAATTTTTTGGCCAGAGCATGGGTTTTTTTTTTGTTTTCCATCTAAATAAAGTCATAACGTTTTTTATTTTTCTGATGTCATTATGAACTTGTAAAAAATTAAAATTTTTTTGCAATTTCAACCAGTTTCAAATTTTTTGGATTTTGAGGTAAGTTTGTCTGATTTTCTAACTTTGGTACAAATGTGCAGGCTGTCTTAAGATACACTGTTCTAACATTTTTAATCCCTTTATCAATTTTTTTTTTTTTAAAGTTAGGCGGTATTAGTGTACCTAGCAGCTCTGTGACATTTAATTTTTTTTATGCTTCATTATTCTTGAAATAATTTTGTGTTGTTTTTAACAATCTAAAAAGTTACTGATTTAACTCAAAAAAGAATTAAAATTTAAGCTCTTAAGAATTAAAAAAATAAAACTTGATGCATTCTTTCAAAAGAGATTGTTAAAAAAGTTTGTTTTATTCAAAAAACAATTTATACTAACAAGAGAAGACTTGATATGGGACTGATATCATCTCCAAAATGACCTCTGACCTCTTGACCTCTTTGTTGTAATGCTGCATACAAGGCGGATTTTGGTGTTGAATTGCAGGATAGAAAGAAAAACAATTAGCAAGCAATTTAAGGGTACAGTGGATCAGCTTAATATCAGAGATTGCTGCTCACTGACCTAGGAAGTCTCTAGTTAGCAACAAGCAAAAACTCAAATTTCTCTAGATATCTAAGGATCACCAAAATTGAACTATTGCTTATTCATAGTGGCCACAGTCCTGGAATGTTCTGGAAAATTAAATTTTTTTCAAAAATGTCCTGAAATGTTCTGGAATTTTTTTTTCTAAATCAAGTTAAAAAATTACTAATATTGAAGTAATATTAATTTTTTTTGCAAATATATGTGTGTATATATATATATATATATATATATATATATATATATATATATATATATATATATATATATATATATATATATTTATTCTATAATTCAATCAGTATGAATAAATTTAATGTTAAGATTATTGATAATATTTATTTAATAGGATATAAAATGTCCTGGAATGTCCTGGAAATGTCCTGGAATTTTACTTTTAAAGTTTTGTGGCCACCATGTGATTAGAGCAAGTAAACTGAATGAAATCAGTTTTGTACCTTTTTATGTAGTTATTACACTTTTATAATACTCTTACCTAACATCAATCATACAGTTTTTACTGTCATTTTATCTTTGTTTTTTTTTTGTTTTTTTGTCAGTGAGAAAGGAATCCTAACTCAATGAGATAGTGCCTGGCTCAACTGATAGAAACCTTGATATTATTCTGCTGTAATGTACATTGAAACTTCTTCGCTTTTTGCCTAATGTTTAGCAGTATTTTTCCTGCATTCTATCACTAAAACTTGGTTGGTGCAAGGCAATATAACCAAGTTCTGACTAGAGGTCCAGTGTTTCTGAGACAATCTTAGTCAATTATCAAATGGTGTGAGTTGCTTTTTAAGTAAGACTGACAAGTAAATTTATACATTAACAAAAAAGTACTGTTGCTAACTTTATCTAAATGAAAAACCCTATGCACCAGCCAAACAAATCAACTAAATTTAAAACTAATTTTATTATTTTTCACACTACTTTATATTCTAATTTTTTTAAATATATTTTAAGATAGTTTAAATTTCTTTCTTTTTTATTATAGATCACATCATGTTTTTATTCAGGTTCAGGTGGAGAAGTAACTTAATGTATAAGAGTAATTGTTTTAGTGGTGGAAAAATTTTGTACGAGTTTAGTTCTGCTAAAGATAATAATTCTACAAATATTAACAAAGCTGTATCAAAGCGCAGAAGGATGCTTATTTATGCTAAAGGTAATGTTTTTGTCAAAGATTTAGTTAAACGAACAGACTGATGAAATGTGCATTTGGGGTTAATATCGAGGTTTTAATTTTGTATATGTACATTATAACTATCTAAATCATAATTCAGGAGATAAAATGTTTGTTGATTGGAAACGTCTGTATTTGAAAGCAGGGGATGGTGGAAAAGGCTCAGACTCATTTGTGCATTCTAAGTATGCTTATAATAACTTTTTTTCTCTCAACACAAGCACTTATTTTCTGTTCTTAATGGTTCTTATTTACTCAAACTGGTTATGATTTTTTAAAAAGAATAAAGATTGATAGCATTTCATGTTGAAGTTTATAATCCTAGATAAATATTTTAAAACAACAAAAATGAAAATAATGTTAATTTATAATTAGAACTTAAATAAAAGCTGCTTTTAATTAAGTTCTTTTTTTTTTTTTATTGTTTTGTAGAGATCACAAAGGTGGTCCTGATGGTGGAGACGGAGGTAGAGGAGGAAATATTTCTATAATTGCGGACTCGTCTTTCTCACACCTGTCTCATTTAAAGTCTTCTTATCATGCTGAAAGAGGTGGGAATGGATCTGGAAGGAATAGGCATGGAAGAAATGGTGATGATTTATTAATTAAGGTAAGTATTTGGATGCAGCAAAACATGCCTAATTAAAGTATAAAAATATTGTGTTGTAATCGGCGCAATAGTAATTAGATTCCATAAAAGTGGTAAAAGTAACTGCCAAGTTTCAATGGAACTGAAAATAGTGAGAAGAACAATAGGTTACAACATGAAGAATTTTAATGCGAATCAGAATGTATTTAACAAAAACTTATTCTGAGGATAGAAAGATTGTAATGAAGACATGTTGAAATGGGCTGAAGAACATAAAAAATGAATACTTGAACACTGGAAGACAGTCCTATGGAGTGATATTTCCAAGTTTAAAGTTTTCGTTTTCTACTACAAAAAGTGTTTGTATGCAGATCAGAATGGAGGAAAACATCTGACAAATACTTTTACTTTTCGTCATACATATGTTTATTGGTGTGGAACTCTTTTAGTGGCAATTTAGAACCATTTTTGAATGACAAAGTAGAATCTTTACAAATCTTTGAATAGTTTGAGTTTTTACAAATGCCTGAATAATTAAAAGACAACCTGTTGAATAATTTAAAGACAACGCTGTAACAAATTGTAAAAATGGAAACATGGTGATGTTTTAAATTATTTTTAGGTTCCCCAAGGATCTATTATTTTCAAGGCAGCAACTTCTGATATAGTTGCTGACCTTGTCAATGAAGGTAATTGTGCTACTGTTGCTTTTGGTGGATATGGTGGAAAGGGTAATGTTCATTTTAGGTCATCATTAAACGTTAAGCCTCGAGAATTTACAGAAGGTGGCTTTGGTGATGAGTTATACATTGACATTGAGTTAAAATCAATCGCTGATGTTGGGCTGGTAGGCAAATTCTTTTAAGTATTTATGTTTTTTTTTCTGAAAGGGTGTATAATGTCCTAGCTTATCACAGATAATTTTCTATTCAAAGGTTTATTCTAACTTGTAATACTTAATGCTAAAAGTAAGTCAAAATAACTAAAGGTCGTCCAGAATGGAAATGACCTAAGGCAGGGGTGGGGAACCTGCGGGCTTGAAATCTAAGATTAAGAACTTAAATTTTTTTTTAAATATTTTAGAAAAAATAATTAAATTTAAAAAATTACTTTAATTTTATATTTTAGTTATAATAAAATGTATGAATGCTAATGTTAATTAAGGGAAAAAATTGTTTAACTTGGCAAAGCTGGTACAGTAATAATTGATTGACAAAAATGACAACAAAACATAACAAAATGAATAAATAAAAACAACGTACGAATTTTTTTTTTTGTGACATTAGAAATCAATAGACTGTAAGTTTTTGTATTATGATGTATATCATGGTTTTCTATTTATGTCTAATTTTTCAACTAGTATCAAAATGTCAGTTCTCCCTAAAAAAGCAAGAACAGTGCAAGAGGAAAATCGGTCTTTTAATGAAAAATGGGAGGAAGATTACTTTATTATTCCAACCAAGGATAAAATGCTTTGCTTGTTGTGTGACCTCACATTTGCTACTTAGAAGAATGCTACTGCAAAGAGACATGAAAACATTCATAAGGATCATAAGTATGCAAAATTAGAGGGAGAAGCTCGAAAAAATGCATTAGCAAAACTGAAGTCTCAAAAAAGCAAACAACAGCAGACATTTCAATTGTTCGAGAACATGGAAATAGAGCAAGGGGGGCATCCATAAAGTACGTACGCAGGTATGGGGGGTGGGGGGTTACCAAAAAACGTACAAATGCGTACAAGGGGAGGGGAGTGTTCAAGACAGCGAGTACGTACGCGGTTTGTCTATCTTTCTCAGGAATTATTTTTAAAACTTAATCTGCATAAAAAGCAACGAACTTTTCGAATGTAAAAAATCTTTTTTTTAAATTACGCAACCTGGTTTTTATCTTTTCAATTAAAACTTTACAACAAGTTATTTTTTTATTATTTTAAATTAATATTTTATTATTAACTTGTTATTAACAATGTACTACTTCAAATTATTATTAAAGTTTAAATGTATTTTTTCTGATTATAAAAAACAAATATTTTTAAAAACAACAATTTTAATGCTAATAGAGACCAACACCTTTCATTGCGAAATGTAACTGCAATTAATTTGAGTCGGGTTATTTTTTTACGTTCTTCGCTTTAACGACACTGAATCTTATGATGAAATCGTTTATTTCCAAATAAACAAAAACTTTTATCTATCTAATCGAATAATTGAAAACGTTGCAACAAAAAAAAATGCTTACTCCCAAGATGTCGAACGAATTTGTTGGGAACGAGGAAAAGTATCTTCAACTCCTTGAGTTATATAAGAAAGCATATTCAACACTTGAAAAACAAAAGCAGTATCAGCACGCACAGGAGTTGTGGAAAATAGTAAAATATGATCAGTCTTTGTATGAAAAAAAAGTAAACGAATTAAAAGTGAAAGCAAAAAAGTCAAAAGGATCAATCATGTCATTCTGAGGAAATGCTTTATCACCGCCTAGCAAAAAGAAAAAAGATATCCATCCAGTGCCGTCTTCGTCAAATAAAATACAAAGTTTTCCGAACGCAACTACGACAGAACCTGAAAGGATTGAACTTAGTAAGCCATTTTTTGTAATAATTTACAAACTTTTTCTCTCATGATTTTCTATATATTTAATTCAACCGAATTGGTAATTAAACTACATTGTACGACTATATTGCAATTGCATAGTTTTATTCATCATAATTGGACAACTTGACTATTTTCTCTACATCCAATCTCTATAACTATCAAGAATTTATAATAGTTTATTTTTGATAATTTCCTAATTTAGATTTAACATCAAACAAGAAGGAAAGAGCAAATCCGGCGCAAGTTAAAAGTCGGAAGAAAATCTCAGATATTGAATCACAGCTTTCATCCTTAATAATCTTACGCGATTCTGGTTTGTCTACTGTAACGAGGAAACAATTAGACAATGTGAAAGAAAGCATAAGAAGAGAAAAAACAAACTTGGACAGGTAAATGTTAAGAGATATATCGAATAGAGCTAAGAAGTATAGACAGACGTCTTGGCCATAAAAACAAAACTTTTAAGCAGGCAGTAACTTTCAAAATTTTGTTTTCAAATTGTCAATAAGAACTTTAAATTGAGGATTTACAAAGTTCGCAGAATTCAGAAAACCTTAAGTATAGAAGGTTTTATAACGGAATCAAAGATTTATGTAATATTTTGTTTTCAGATTGATTCGTGAATCGGCACGACAAAGAAAACGGAGGCAAAAACTTAAAGAGGGCATCGAAACAGTTTGTCAAAACAACCCTGAAGTATCGAGTGCTTTGAAACAGTTTATGCGAAACCATCCTGGACGACTACGGCTCGAAATTGATCAACCAGAACTTTTATCAACAATCATAAAAATTGTGCAAATTTCATCAGCAGCAGATGTGCGTCGAAGAACAGAATATCTTCGCAGTGTTTTCAGAAAGAGCTGACGAAAATAGGCTTCAACTTGAGTAGAAGTGGTTTGTACCTTCGTCTTTTACCACGACGTGAAAACACTCATGAAGGAAAAAAGCATGTAAAAACAGTTCCTGTGAAGCTACTACGTCCAGAAAATTCACTGCGAAAAAGAAATGATGATAGAATGTTTGCCAAATCTTTTATTGATGACATGTTTGAAGTTTGCAAATTTTTTGGACCAAAAGCTGTGCTTTTCATGTCCAATGATGATAAAGCCAGGGTACCGTTGGGTCTTACTGCTGCAAGCCTTCAAGCGCCGTTGCTGATGCATATGGAATACAAGGTCAAACTTATGGATCATGGCTTTGTCGTTGGCCCACAGCACAAGTTAATCCCATCGGTGTATGGCATATGCGAAGTTAACAATAATGGAAATGTATCCTACAGTGGAGACACTTTCATACGCATAAGAAGTGGGAAACACGATACATCGAATGCTTTTACACATGCTTTTGATGTTAGGGAGCTTTTTGAAACCAAGATGGTTAGACGTAAACCAATTATGTTAATGGAGACTGATGGAGCTCAAGATGAGGCACCACGCTTCCCTAAAACATTAGCAACTGCTGTTGATCTCTTCCGCTTGCTGGATTTAGATGTCTTGCTTCACGGTGTGAATGCAGCTGGGCTTTCAGCCTTTAACCCCATTGAAAGAAGAATGGCACCTCTTTCTCGTGATTTGGCTGGAATAGTTCTTCTCCATGATTATTTTGGCGATAACCTTGATTCTTCGGGCAGTTCCAGTTGGAAAAGCATATAAACCGCCGAATCCTGATCCTGTTTGGGTAGAGAAACATTGCCAGTAATCGCGATACTGTCTACATTTTGTGAAATGCCAGGACAAGTTATGTTGTTCATCGTTTGAAACAAATTGGCTGAATACCATCCCCCAACGTTTCATTCCATTTCCGGCCATCTACGAGTACTGCGAGAATGTTTACAAAGCGATGGAACTATCTCGATATTTTAAAAACATATCAAACCATTCAAACTTTGCACCTCTGACGCATAGGCTTTTGCTACAAGATATACCTACAGTAGGGCAGGTCGAATTACAACTTTTTTTGGATTTCAGTGTTTGGCATTATGGAGATAATTTCTAAACAGTCCAAAAACACATCCTGGAAAATTTTATGAAATTAAAATAGTTTCTTCATGAGCGATTTTAGCTTTGAAGTTGGGTCCTAAGGCTTTCCGCGCAACATTTACTGCGGCATTGTATTATAAATTCAGGACCCAACTAATTTATATATAAAATAAAATAGATAAAAAGCAAAAGGACTGACAGTTACTTAGAAATAAAGAAAAACAAAATAAAGTACTCTAAATCAAAAAAAATTTTTTTTTTTTCTAAGTTAGATATTCATACTTTAACAAAATTCTTTTGTAAATTCTGGTCCGGATTTTATAAAAAAAAACGCAAATTTAAAATGTTGAAAATTTGTTTAATGGTTATATCAGGGGTCTAAAACTGTAATCCTGCGGCTCTTTTTTTAAAATTATTTAATGAATATTTATTTTAACTATTTAATGAAAAACCTCTCTAGTTAAAAAAGGTTACCGACGCCTGGGTTATATAATAGAATATTTGTAAAATAGAAAATCTTAATTATTTCAGATAAGTTAAATTTACCCAATAAGTTAAATTTTAATAACGATTATTAAAAACCTTTGAAATAACTGTCAAAATTTGAAATTATATAAATAAAAGATTCCATAAAAAAATTGCATTCAGATCTTTTTATTTATTAAGAAATTATTTTAACAATGTTCAACCACACGAGGTAATGACTAACTCAAAAATTATTATACATTTTTATTAAATTTTAATTTTACATGTACAAGTAGCAATAAATTAGTTTTTAAATTAACAAAAAATATCATCATATGTCTCACCATAATAACGTTTAGACATAAAACTCTTTCTATGCTTTCTGCTTAGAATTTTTGCTAAAATATGCTTATGACGTGCTTCCTTTCTAAAAACAGTATGAGAAGCCATGGAAACAAGTTGTACAGATCTCTCAACACTCTGTGAATGTGAAGGAAGACCTGGGAGGTCAATTTTTTCTCCAGATAATAACTTTTCTACTATCTCTTCATCAGTAATATTTTGAGTTGTTGCTGGTTCATCTATGTCTTCATCGAAAATGTTTATGAGCTCATACCATATATGAGCATCAATGTTAATTTCTGGAATTTTATTAATTCTGTTTATAACTTGGCCATCTTTTTTACGATTTCTAATATCAAGGTAATCTCTGCATTGCTATTGATCTTATATATATTTCCTCTGACTTTAACATTGAGTACAAAATATTCTCAGGAAGTAGGCAAAAAGTATTGAACCTTAAGTTTGCTATGCAAATATCTTGCACCTCTTTTCCTTGGAGCTTGATTTGGTTAATCATAAAATATATAATTGATGGAGCTTCGTGTAACTTATTGCTCTTTTTATGGAGGAACCATGTAGGAACATAGACTTGGACAATATAGGTTACCAAAATAATTAATTTAGAATCAGGAACTAGTACTCGGACATATAAAGACATCAACCGTATTGCCAATGTTAACCAACGAGAATGATTAAGGGGACCAATTTTCCAACTTGAATATTTAACACTCATATTTCCAGTGGCAATTGCAATGCAATATTCATATAAAAGCCTCTGGTCACTACTTAAATCATCTAAAATTTCTTTTTCTAAAACAATAATTGGAGACTTAATAACACCAAAATTAACAACTAAATTAAGCTCATTATTGATATTTGCCATTTTACCTAAAGGTCCAGCAAAATGGTTTGGTGAATTAGTTACTCCATCAATTTTTTTAAACAAAGATCTAAAGGGAAGCTCATTCTGATGAAGATAGCAGCCTATAGTCTGAAGTTTTCGTCCTAGTTTTTTCTCTAACTCCACAACCATTCCTGCTTTATGACCTGTGTTTGTGGAAGTATTGTCTACCAAAACTGCTTTTAGAGTGTTTAAAGAATCATACTCTTCAAGAACTTCGTATAGGCACTGAGCTTGCTTTTTTCCTGTTGCTCCAACAAGAGGTAAAACTTTGTGAGTAAGATACTCCCCACTGTAAAGGTTAGGGAGAAGTTCTTTAGTCACAGTCATGTGGTGTTCTTTCTCTGTTGATCTCTTTAACACAACCTCACCATCTTCTTTTTTTATTTCACTTATAACTAAAGTTTCATTATCAATTTTACCATCAACATCAAGGCAAACAAACCCTCTGTTATTTTCAAAGGATTTTAAGTCTGACAATACTTTAACTGACTTTTTTTGTCTGTCTATTTTGGATTTGTCTAAAACTAAACTTGATATAATTGCTGGATCATTAAACAGTCCTGATAGATCGAGCAAAAGAGTATTCCCTAATGCAGCTCCAATCGAACTTCCTATATCGTTTCTGATCAACTCAATAGCAAACTTTGGAAACTTCCAAAGATTGTAAATTCCTGATGGATTTCTTGCAGGCTCCCATATCTAAAAGAAAAGTTATAAAGTTAATTAACAAAAAAATTTTATATAAAAAAGTGATATGTTAAAAAAAAGAAAGTAAATTTTAAAAATGTAATAATGAACTTAATTTCGATTTATTAGTTAATTACCTCACTAGAGCTAGAAATAACAGATTCTGAATCAGATTCTGATAATACTATTTCTGGAAGTAAATTAAATGTTTCTTGTTGTAATGATTGTTCCATATTTTTATGTTCAGTTTTATGTTTCTTTAAAGATCCTTTTTTAGACCTTTCACAATCAACTGAGCCAAGTTGAAATTTTTATCATTACAAAGTACAACTTTAAGATCACATGTGCAGGAACTGATATCAAAAAGCCTATCCAATTTTTTAGAAGTGTTTTTTTCTGTTAATACTTTGCATTTTCTTCGGTTAATTAACCTGGATATGTTTAGAAGTACTCCAACTTTTTTTTCGACACAATATGTGGACATTAATGGTAGCCGAGTGTTAACTTTTTTCCAAATCATGATTACTTTTTCAGCTATTAGTTTTACAATTACGCTAAAGCAATAACTTGGATAAGTATTGTTAAGAAAATAAAAATCTTGAATAATCTGTCTGTTTGTGGGTGGTTCTGTATTTGCAAGAGGGTTAGGACTTCCACAAAACTTGCTTTTTGTGCAATTTCGTGTTTTACGCTTGTTTGAAAACATTATTTTTCGTCCACAAAACTTTCTTTTTCCCACACAATTATAACATTTGTTTATTTTGCGTAAGTGCGGCAATTTTTAATTTGTATAAAAATGTTAGTGATAAAGATGGCGTTGCAAAAAAATTTTTAATTAAATATATCAATATTTAAAATCATTTTAGCTCAACTTAAACTTCATTAAAACAAAAAAAACTTTACCAAGCACATTTTTTTCACCTATTAATCAAATCTGTTTATTACCAAACCTCTGATTCCAAAATCGACCTGCCCTAACCTACAGAAGGCTTAAAGTACAAAATTATACCATTTGATCTGTATTGTCCTTCATTGGATAAAAAACTTGTAAACGAAATTTGCGACAAATGCAATAAATACTGGCCGAGCGAGGCAGCAATGAAACGGCACAAGAAAGCACATAAAAAACAAAAAATAAAGATTGATATGGAGAGTGATTTAAGTGAAAGTGAAGAAGTCAGTGAGGAGATTACTAATGAAAGATTAGAAGCAGAGTTCATGCCTGTTTTCCATAACATTTTCAATTTATTTAAGTCACCATTTGTGGAAATATAAATAGCTAAATTGATCTTTTTTGTGTTTAATGATTTGAAAACTTTTTTTTTTGGGTGGGGGGGGAGGTCATACTTTTTTAATAAATAACGCGTACGTACGCAGAGGGGGAGGGGTGTTAAAAGCGTATAAGTGCGTACTAGGGGGGAGGGGGGTCCAAAAGCATTGGTTTTACTGCGTACGTACTTTATGGACGTCCTCCAACTGAACCAACATATAAAATTACTCTTATTCTTGGCAAAATAAGAAAACCATATAGTGATATTGAAACCTTGAAGGCTTGCCTCATTGAAGCAGTGTCATGTATGGATCCAGATAAAGTGGATAAGTATAAGCAGCTTCCGCTTTCTCGGCGAAAAATTACGGACCGTCAACATGAGCTTGCTACAAATAGTTCTGAGCAATTAATCTCAATATGTCAAATGGAGGACGCATATTATTCAATTGCTTTAGATGAGTCCACTGATATGACTGATTCTGCCCAACTTCTGTTATTTATTCGGGTTATAACTGCAGACTTCAAAAGTTATGAAGAGTTGTTTGCTTTAGAAACACTAAAAGGAAAAACGCGAGGCTGTGATATATTTGCTGCTTTTAAAGAAAAAAGTTGTCAGGCTCAACTTCAGTTCAAAAATCTAGTCAGCATTTGTTCTGATGGAGCTTCTTCTATGCGTGGAAAAAATGAAGGGTTCATTGCTTTCCTGAAAAAAAAATTGTCTGATCCAGATTGTCTGATTACATTTCATTGTATTCTCCATCAGCAAAGTCTTTGTGCAAAAACTTTCGATGACACATTAAAAAAAGTTATAGGGATTGTAAATTATATACGGGCACATTCTTCACGCCATCGACAGTTTCGAAACCTTTTGCAATCTGATGAAGAAACATATTCTGTGGATCTTCCTTACTATTCCAAAGTTCGTTGGTTGTCACAAGGGTTAGTACTGCAAAAATTGCTTGAGCTTCGAAAACAAATTGAGGAGTTTTTTACAAGTCAAAAGAAAATCTGTGAGCTTTCTAATCCAGAATTTTGTAGAGATGCTGCATTCCTCTGCGATCTGATGGCAAAGCATAACATGCTGAATAGTTGATTGCAAGGTAAAACTAAGCCAATCTATGAAATGTGGCAACAGATTCAGGCATTCAAGAAAAAACTTGTTTTTCTTAAAGATGTTATTTCTAAGTCAAATTTATCAACAGAACATTTCCCAGAGCTCAAAAAAATTATTCTTGAACAAAAAAATGAGAAAAAGGTTGAAAAATAATGATATATCAAGATATGAAACAGTCCTGGATTCTTTGATTGCAGAATTTAATGACAGGTTTAAAGACTTTGAAGAACATAATGAAACACTGAAACTAGCTTTTCACCCTCATCTTGTTGAAATTTCAACATCTCCAGAATATTTACAAATGGAATTGATTGAGCTTTCTGAGGACAGTATCCTAAAATCTCTCTTTGACAACAAGAAGGATCCATTGGAAACTTGGAAAACTGCAGTTGAGTATCCAAAACTCCGTCAAATTGCCAGGCGTCTTCTGAGCTGCTTTGGTACAAGCTACTGCTGTGAATCTACGTTTTCACACATGACATTTATCAAGTCTTAAGGTCACAGTTGACCGATGAGCATCTGGAAGACCAACTGAAGCTTAAAACTATAAAAATAGAGCCAAATATTCAAGTTCTGGTTCAAAAGAAACAGAATCAGAAAAGTCATTGATAACTTTTGTGATATCATGATACATTAAAAAATATTGTGATACATGCGTTAGAAATATTGTGATACAAGATGCTTTAAGAAATATAACATTAGTACGAGTACTATACACCAAATTTGCATATTTATTAGTGCGGCCCCCAAACAATTTTTTTAAGGGTCATGCGGCCCCCAAGTTCAGAAAGGTTCCCCACACTCGACCTAAGGGATTTGGAAATATTTTGAGAACCACTAAATCGATTATAAAAAGTTTTTTGTTTTAAGGCAAAATTTTCTTCCTTGCAAATAACATAAAGGAAGTTTAAAAAAGTGATTGTAAACAAATAAAATGTGTTCGCAAGTAGAATTGAGAAAATTTGTTTTGGATGAGTGGCTTTAAAATCGTGATGTTCCAATTAATACGCTAGCAAAAAAAATATAAAGTTTAAAGGAAAACTTTTTGTCATATCATTAAATCGTGGAGTAAAAGTCGTGGATTTGAAAGATAATCAAGAAACTTAGAAATTTTAAAACTTGATCAAAAAGTGATCAGTAGGATCGATGGTAATCCAGAGTACTCCGTTCGGGATATCAAAAAAAAAAAAAGAAAAAACTAGTGTTCCAAAGGCAATCCAAAAGTCAAAAAGAGATTTAAATACAAGACAAACAATCAGAAATTTTTTGGAAGATTTAACAGCACTTTAGCGAAGGCCAAAAACTGATGTCGAAAACTACTAAGACATGTACCAGAAAAAATCTGCGCGGACATTATAAAGGATATTTATCTAACTATTTCGATATTGAATGTTATGTATATTTTAAAAGTCTATATATAATAATATTTTTAAATTTCACTTAAGAAAGTTTGTGAAGTTTTGTACGTGGGAACGCACGCACTTTGCGTTTTACACTCGACATCAGCTTTTGCACAGTCTTCGGCTGGACTTTCTTGGTAGCTCTCATCCATTTATTTTTAAAGTCTTTAATGTTTTTGGCTTCTTTTACATTGAACCTTAGTTTTCTTTTGACAAGAGCCCAATATCTTTCGATAGGACGTAGTTCGGGACAATTTGGTGGATTGCAGTGTTTTTCAACGAAATCTACTTTATGTTCTCTAAGCCAGTTTAAAGTTGTCCCAGAGTATAGACATGATGCTAAATCGGGCCAAAATAACGGGTTACCCGTGTGTGTTCTTAAAAACGCAAAAGACTTTCTTGAGGCATTCTTTTATGTATATTTTGGTGTTAATTGTTCCCGTAGTCACAAAACAAGAGCTTCTTTCACCACATTCAAAAATTGCTTGCCAAACTAAGAATTTTTAAGCGAATTTTTGCATTCCAATCCATTTATATTTGGAATTCAGTTTCTTGCGATTAATTGCTGAATAATATTGGTGTCCTGGAAGAGATCGGAAATATGCAGCACAATAAGCTTCGTCGTCAATAATCAAACAAGATTTTTTAGCACATAATTTTTTATAGAGCAGCTTTGAACATCGAATTGCGACATTTTCTTGCTTTTCTTCACGACGAGAAACTTTTTTCTTTTTATAAGATTTATAACCACAATTTCTCTTAACTCTTTGTAAAGTGGAAGCACTTGTCTTAAATTTATTCGCTAATGTTCGAACAGAAATCTCCGGTTTTCTGTCTAAGGCATCTTTTACCTTTTTACCAAGATCTCGTCTAACAAAACATTTTTTTCTTCCACTTCCTGATTTTCTTATGATTGTACCAGTGTCCTTAAATCATTTCACAACGCTCTGCACTGTTCTCAAAGCAATCTGCAGCTCTTTAGAAATTGTTTTGTTTGATGCACCAGGATTTTCAACGAAAAAATGCAAAATTTTTTCTCGCTTATCTTGATTTGATGACGTTTCAATTAAAGCTAATTGTTTTAATAACAGAGTTGTTTAAATTTTGAACAACATTAATACAATCACATTTTAAAACAATTAGCTTTTTTAAATGATGTACGGTTTCCGTAAACACCACATCAGAACACGCGCAGATTTTTTCTGGTACATGTCTTACGAGAAGAGCATCAAGGAAATTTTATCATCCATTACAAAGTGTTTAGTAATGGATGATATAACCTACTGCAAACTCGATTGTTCAACGCTCCCAGGCCAGCAGTTTTACTCAACCCCAAAAAGGACAAAACCTGGTCTTTCGCTAAAAGCATTTAAAACCAAAAAGCTTGGTAAGAAAGTTATGGTTTGACAAGCCATCCGTTGTTTTGGTTTCAAAACTTAGCCATTTTTCACGAACGGAAACATGAGCTTCGAAGTTTACGCGAAAGAATGTTAAAAAATGTGACTTATGCCTAACGTCATAAAGCACGATAATCCCCCGTCTACTGGCCTGTCTTGCATCATCTCATTACTCAAGAAGTGTAATCGAATGGTATCAACAAAATGGTGTTGAATTTGTCCCAAAAAAACATGAATCCACGTGCCAAATTTTTTTCAAATTGAAAAATTTGGGCAAGCATGAAACGTGAGCTACGTTAGAAGTGCAAAAATGCAGCAGACATTTAATCAATTTGCTGAATTTGGGGTGTGGCATGATGAGATTGTAATAAAACCGTCGTCCAAAAGTTTATGCGATGTGTCTGCACTAAATGGAGAAAATATTATAATCAGCTTAAAGATGATGCTTTCTAAAATCTTTTCTGTATTTGGAGATAAATTTGCTTTTAAACAGAAAAAATTATTAAAATCGAAAGTAGTTCTCGAAATATAACAAAAATTATTATCATTAAGGACATTCTTTATTTTGAGAAAATCCAGCTTTTTAAGTGTGTAATAATTGACGGTTTTTAAAAAAAAGTTAAGTAATAAGTAATTAATTATTTGTTTGTGCTATTTAATAATATTTATTTTATTACAATTATTTATTTGTGGTCATATTTATTTAATGCATAAAGTAAATTAGGGTAAATATTACTTGGTTTAATTTGACAAAAACTTAACTTAAGGACTCTTAGCATTTGGTTAGAAGATGAAAGTGACAATATAATCTAGATTCTTTCTACATTACACCGAAGCACATTGGGCCAGTGAGTAATAAAAGTTAAAAAAAAAAGAATAAAAATTTTTATTAATCGCTATTGTATTTCATTGAGATAAAAATTTTTAATAATGCACACAAGCATTGTGTCACAGCATTTTCACATAATAAGTTTATGTTTAAATGTTAACTTAAAAATGTTTTGCAACAAATGTGCTTTTAAAAATTTTTACAAAGATATTTTTTTTTTTTCTGGCTTCCAGTTCTTGTACTCTTGGTATTTGTAGTCTTAAATTTTGTTAAAAAGCTCTAAAAAAAGAAAATATATATATTTGTTTTATAATTTAATTACTAAGACAGTATTTAATATTTCTTTAAATGACCTCGTGTTAGTAAATTATGAACATGTTTTTATAATAGCAGATAAATAAAATAGGAGTTTTGGTAAATATTTGTTGTAAACATTTTAGTTTTCCATTTAGATAAGTATTGAAGTAGTGTAATATATTCAAATTTATTAGGAAAAATAGTATTTCAAATAAAAATTACAATGTTAGAATTTTAAGTCATGTTGGAACGAACAGATGGTTTGAGAAGAAATATGCTAGATGGCTAGATTGTGAGTTTTGATGTAACTAGGTACGCAATAAATCAGCTTATAGAAATCTCCTGGTGCTATTGGTGGACTTTCTTTAGATTATGATGAATGCCTTCCGAAAGTAAAGCATTTAAAGTAATCAATAAAATAAAGCATCAATATTCCCTCCGAACGTGAAGCATCTAAAATTAGAAATTTGCAAAAATTCTCATCCAGTCAGCTATTATTTGTAACTAAGTTAAAATATTTCTGCCTTCGTCTTCGCAAGAAATTGAACTTTTGGTACAACATTTTCCGGTTTTAATAAAAAAGCGGTGTTTAAGTAAGATTGCCCTCAATTGCATAGATTTCTAGGTTGATATTTCAAAATTGACTAATGTTGAAAAACTCGATCTTCAGTTGGATTTATTTTGCGGCGAATAGAGAGAATCGAACTAAAAGAAAAGCAGGAAGAGAAAAAGAACGAATTTAAAGATAAATTTATCTTTAATTATTCATTCGTTTCATAAAAGCAAATCCATGTCAGTCGCAGAGAGATTTTGCGAGAAATTTTAAATACAGCCAAGTTTTGATAAGAAGAGTAATTAAATCTCAAGAATTTAAAGCATATAATAATTTCAAGTATATATAAATTGAAGAACTTGCTCCCATGTTCCTTGGATGGTAGGCAATTTGTTTCTGTGAAGAAGCGGATAGCAGCTTCTAAAAAAGCAACTCCAAGCACGACCCAGGAGATCTCAAGCACTCGCAATAATATTTGTTTTCTATCAAATGTTTAAGTTTTCGAGTAATAAGTAATTAAAGGGTACTAAATTCTATCGTAATAAAGTATTAAATTCGTCACAAAAAGTGGCATTCTGGCCCGATGTGCGAAACGGTAATTACACTTGCTACTACCAAGAAATTTTTTGCTCTTTAAGTTTCTTACGTGCCATGAAAATGTGTTGTTCAAATTTTTTAGTTTCTCGTACATGTTCTATAATTATTTATTTCATTTAAGGTTGGTTTTCCCAACGCGGGTAAATCAACATTACTACGTTCTCTTTCACGTGCAACCCCCAAAGTTGCTGACTATCCATTTACTACGCTCAGTCCTAACATTGGTATAATGGTGTTCGAAAATATAAAGATTTCTGGTATAATAATTGAGATATTTTTATAGTATGGCAAGTGCTGTTATCATTTTTATAAGTAATAAAAACTATCTACGTCATCAAAAAAAATGTTAAAAGTTATTTTAATTTATTTTCGATAGTTGTTGTATATTTCGATAGTCAAGTTGTATATTTAATTTTGTAGTTATAATTGATGATATCTTTAGTTGCCGATATACCAGGATTAATTGAAGGTGCTCATGTTAACAAAGGCCTTGGTCATGTATTTCTTCGCCATATTGAACGTTGCAACTTTTTGTTGTATGTTTTGGACATATCAGTGAATGATCCCCTTCATCAATTCGAAATATTAAAGAATGAACTAAGAATGTACAAGTTGAATATGACCAGCTTAAATTCAATTGTTGTTTTAAATAAAATTGATTTATTAGATCAGTATCAAGCGGTTGTGGCAAGCATTCAAAGTAAAATTGATCTTCCGGTCATTGGTGTTTCGGCCGTTAAATCAGAAAATATAGACAATCTAAAAAACTTAATAAAACGAAATTTTATGCCACGATAACTTCTCAACAAAGAACTTAAGGTTCTACTGTAAGTTTTTATCCGTTCTTTTGATGGCGTTTTGTTAAGAAAAAGCTAAACAATAGATTTTAGAAACAGTTTGTTATCTATTAATCACAAGCTATAAGTTTAGTTAAATTTAAGGAGTACACTGTGCACGTCATCGATATTTACTTATTCTCGAGTGCTTTTACAGTGGTGCTACTAAACCTGGAAAAACATGTATCTGTAAGAGATGCGTTATGTTGAGTAAACAAGGTTATTTAGGGGGTCTGGTGAAAATTATTAAGTTCTTTATATGTGCAAAAAAGAGATTTGTTTGTCATATAAAAAGCCAAACTTTAGTTTTTAAAGCGTGTAACTAATAATAAGAAAAACATTTTTTTGCAATAACAATTTTTCCAATAATTCATATTATACTTCTTTAATTGAGTTGGTGAGAATCAGAATGGTTTAAGTCAAAAAGAAAAAAAAGAATTTAGTTTAGTCAATATTTATGATTATAATGCATCATTCTGTTAAATTTGAGCTTGGTGCAAGTCATTAGTAACTAATTGTTTTTTTTGGCAAATCTTATTACGAACTAATTAATGTTAATGTTTTTTAATACTGTTTGCACATGCAAATTGCAAATAATATGTATGATGCCCAGAGAAGAGAGCCTTGCGTTCAACATAGAGCTGTGTTTAACTTATTTCTAAGAGCGATTAAAATCGTTCATAAACCGAAACATTTAAACAAACATTTTTTAGTGTTCAAAAAAATAATACCACTATGTCCATGTGCATTAATCTTGGTTTTTAAAAATAATATGTTTTATGGCAATATGCCAAAAACTATCATTCTCCAAAATTCTAGTAAAAAACTGAAAATCCTGTACCTTTTATGTTTCATTAATTAAATGCCATCGCCTTTGTTATGTCAAAGATCTGTGGACTTCTAAATAACTTTTAAGTAAAAAATTACTATAAATTAAATTTTAAGTGTTCTCTTTTAATTCTTCATTTACATAGTTTCTAAATAAACTTATGTTTTATTAATAAGCTATATATAATTGCATGTATTTTTTAATATGCTGTTATAAAAATTATATTTCGTTTAACTTTTCTTGGCCCTTTTTGCACAGGTCCGCCTTTCCATGTTTAGAGATTGCTGAAATAAAGTGAAAATAGGAATGCAAAAATATTTTCATATCAATTCAAAGAAAAAGTAATGCAATACCCACTGACAGCATAGTTTTAAAGAATTTATAATGTGCTATTTTAATGATCATTTTCGTATTCCAAATTTCATAGTCCAAACTGTGTTTGTGTGATGGTGCGAGAAGGGGGATAAGGTATTACACTATTTAAGGTCTGTACTCCCCTCATCGCATTTTGTCCTTTTACAAAAGCTCGGCTCTCTTTTGAGCAGCTATTATTTCTTATTATTTCCTCTGAAGCCATTAGAAGATCTAGTGGGTGTACGTCTTCAAAGATGTTGGGCCGTATATTAATCTAGTAGAACTGAAAATTAAGAAAGTTATACAATATATTTAAAGGCAAGTGGATACTCTAAAAGGAACAGACAGTTCGTTCAAGTTTTTCAAGACAAAATAAGATAGTTCATTCAAATTTTTCTGGCTTCTTTTAATTTAGTACTAGTGAGTTTATTTGTTGTCAAATATTAGATTGAATTTGCGAGTAGAATTTGAATAGAACATTTAAGAGAAAGATGGATAATAAGGGAAGGCCCCCTTGTTGTTATCCGTAACTGTTGTACAAAACTTGAAATTTGCAAAGAAGTGATCTATCTTGATTTGTTTGTTAAAATGTAGCTGGCGTTAAAAATTTTGTTCATAGCTGTCTCTGCTGGACAATATTGCCATATTTCTTTATTCAGAATGTATATGAATAACATAATTTTTTTATTATTAAAAAATGTAAATCAATAGAGTAAAAATATTAGTATGGATATTCTTCTCGTTCTATGCGGAAGAATTCTTTTTGTGAGATGGTAGGAAAATCGAGACTCATATTTCTCTTTGCAAAATGCCTAAAAAATCACAAACGTGAGTTTTTCACCAAAACGGATCAGTGCCTATTGTAATGAACATGGAGTAATTCTCCCAACCAAACTACGAAACTCAAGGGTTTATAACGCATTTTACATGAAATTGAACTGAAAAAAAGGCCCGTTTAACAAACGATAGTCTGAACATCCGAAACAATGACCGAGCGGGTTAAAGAGCAAAGACAGTTAAGGAACCGAAACCGATAAATTATCGGGTAGCCGTTCGAGTATTGAATTTTTTAATACCCAAAAACCCATACCCATTCGGTTTTTGACTTCATCATCGTTTGGGTCCCGAAAATTATTAAAAGATTTTTAAAAATTACAAAAATCGCAATGTTTAAAGTTTGCAGCCGATGAATTTCCCCGACAGTTGGTTGCTGGAAAAGTTGTTTACTGCGAAAAAAGGGAGTGTTTCTGTCGTGCACCTCCTTTCTCACTTCCTTGAGTAAAGGAAGCTTCAGTTTTGGGCAGCCATCTAAAATGACAAATTTAATAAAAATTAGGCCTAATAATTATGATTAATTTTGAACAAAACTTTGAATGCCTCCTATTGTCTCTTGATTCTTTGCAACTAAAAACGTCTGAAGGCAATTAACACCCTGTGTAAAGTATACAAGCAGTTAACAAAGAAATTAAATTAATTAGCAATATATTGCCTGGTCTTTCGGCTTCGCTTTCATAGGCTGGTGGGTCATCTGGATCTGAAGATAGTGTTTGAATGTCTTTTTCACGTTCACTTTCTTCTTCGTTTTTAGTATCAGCATCGCCTAGACTTTGTAATGACTAAGCACTTGACTGGCTAACAAACATTTTTGAAATGTTTTGCTCTTTTACGCACGTCCGATCATAATTTTAAAATTAGTCTTTCTCGCATAATTTCAAGAAACAAAAAAGAAAATAATTTTGGAAACACACAATGTTTTACGATCGCTTTTGCTGGTTTTGGTTTACAATGTTTTTTTCGTAACATTTCAAATAAAAGGTGAGATACAGTAATTTTGCCAATCAGATTGCACGAATAGCATGATGAAATATAATAAACTTTGTTTAAATGCCAAGTGTAAATGGATTGTTGCGCTTATATTCCTCTCTTGGTAATTTTTTTAAAAATATCAATTATTTTTTAACAAAATGGGCCTTTTTCACAAATAACCTGACAAAAAGAATTGTTCGGGTATTATGTAACGAACTGCTTCCCCTCGTTTTTTTCTAAGATAAATTTCTATATAAAAAAGTTTTTATTCAGATTCCACCTCATCATTTCAAACTCAAAAAGCAAACAAAAAGATGACATTAGACTATATAATCTTTGAAAAGAACGATGGAAACTGATGAAAAATAACTCTCGATCTTTAACTTGAGCTAATCCATACATTGAAATTAGAGAAAAGGGTCTTATAGCTTTTTGTAAAGCTTTTAATCTCGCCAAGTAACACGCACTTCATCTGTTCGATATCTAAAATGACAATATTAGCAATAAAAAAACAGCACCAACGTGTTCTTAGACTCTACATGAAAGTTAGCTTTGACTTTAAACACAGTTTTTTAATAAAAATATTGATCATTTAACTTTATTAATCTGCGATAGTAAGAAATATGAGAAATAAGTACTGAAAGACAGAAGACAAAGTTTTTGATGTTATCAAACATCAAAAATTTTGAAATTATATTTTAGGTGATTAATAAATTAAATGCAGTTAAATTTTTGGAGAATATTTTGAAACACAAAATCCAGTTCGTTAAACTTGCGTTAAAATCATAGAACGTGCAAATTCACTATAAGAATGTTTCAAATATTGAATATAATGAAGCTTTAAACAATCCTCGTAAATCTCTCTGTAAGTTATAAATTAGGACTAGTAGCCGTAAATCCAGGCCTATTACCTGAAGGTGAACTGGTAAGACTTTTGTAGATTTAATTCAGGAATCAGATAACCGTATAACTACAAAAATATCAGCCACAATCAAAAAAACCTTTAGTAAAGCATAAAAATTTTTGACATTTATTATAGACTGTTTCTTTAGTTTATTTGTTAAATGTTTTATAAAATGAAACATTCTTGAAAATGTGTGAGAAAACCACATTTACATGACTTAATTTCAAAAAACAAGAATTACTCTTCATTCTTTGATATATGCCAATACATTTTTCACATGTGCAAATGATAAATAATATATATAGGGAATGGGGGAAATGTGTACAAGCTTTTAATATATTAAACTCGTACAAAGTAATTGCCTATTATGAACTTAAAGAAAAAAAACATTCTAGAAAAAAGTTAACTTTAACTAGAACTTTTTAATCAAAACTAAAAAAAATTAAATTAGATCCACATTAGATCCCAAAGTACGCTATAAAATTTTTTTTTTAAATCACCTCTGTGTACACCAACTGTCTTCCATGGGAGTTACATGACCTGTCCGAAACATTTCGTATCCAGCTTGAGCTATCATAGCGCCATTATCAATGCAAAAACTAATTTATTGTAAAAATAACTAATTTATTGTAAAAAAAAAAAAGGTAAACAAAACTTCAAGAGATTTAAGCTATAGAAAGGAAAGTTACAAATAATTTTTTTTCCGCACTCTGTATGTGTTTTCATTATGAAAAATTTCAACAAAAAAATAAACTAGTATCCGTATCTGGTCAAAAAAGCCTTAATTATATAAAAGCGTCGGTATGAACTAGTACTTCACAAAACTTAATACCAACAGACTTTAAGGAAGTTTACAAAACAGACCTTAAGAAAGTCTACAATCAGTAATTTTAGAAATTACTATTTGAGACATAGGTGTGTGAGTTTCTAGAAACTCACACACCTATGTCTCAAATAGTAATTTCTAAAATTAAAAGAAAGGTGAAAATATATAAAGAATGAAAAATAGATAAAATGGAAGCTTTTAAATATTTTTAAACTTATGTTATTGGTATACTATTAATACATATACTCTATATAATTTAACATAACAATAATGAATGTGTGTAAATTTCTTCTATATATAACAAATAGTAATGAATATGTTTTTTTTTGAGTAAACCTGTCTGGATTTACAAGAAAAATTCTTTCCCCTCCAGTAAATTCAGACGTAAAAAAAAGTGTTTTTTCAGAAAATTTTAAGTAAAGCAAGTTGTTAGAAGCATCACCCTTGTCAGATAATGTAAAAAAAAAAAAGGATCTGACCTTTCATCAGTAGAGAACAAAACAGCACCTCTCTCCTTAGCCATGATACCTTAAAGAATCCAAAGAAATATTAACTATTTAAGTAACATAACTTACATATTTGCTTCTCATGCAAAATATCATAAAGGAATACAAAGTTGCTGTCTCATAACTTTAAAAATTTTTACGACTAACAATTCTGGTAATTTTTCCCCTGTCCTTGTGAACTTCACGGTTAACATGAAATCCAATATTGCCAACCTAGCTGACCCAAGAATGCCACTTATATGGGGTGATAGTGCACACATACCAGTGTCACCTTGTGCAAATTTTAAATTCTTTTAGGTACGTCTGCGGGAAAAAAAATGACTTTGAAGTTACAAAAATGGAAAAAATTTACCTTCTTTTTTGACATAGCAAAACTGCTAAAAAAACCATACCATTAGTCATAGACCAATAAAATATGGTGGCAATGCAGCCTATGCCAATACCAAGATTTGGGTAAAGTTTTATCCCAATCCCTGCAGTATAACAAAAGTTAGGGTAATTTTAGTGTTGATTTTTTCACTTACAGTGCAAAACTTTTCTGATTATGGCCTATTCCAAGCCCCCAGGCCATAATGTGGGTAACACATGTGCTCTAGTTGGATATACTAGCAACATTATAAAATAAGGATTTTCATGTTCTTACCAAAATTTTTGGTTTAGGGGGTCAAAACTGTTGTTCTTGATTGAGTCCTATTTACAGCATATGCACCTTTTTCTATGTAAAACCTTATATGATAGTGCTATTAGTGCCCCATAAGCATTCTTTTAACTAAACCACTACCTTAAAAGTTAGTTGAGACATTTTTACAGATTTTTTGATGAAAATTATAAAAAATCTTGACATTTTTTACTCTAGTAACTTTGCGCTTATTCTACACATGGATTTAGCCCTGAAGATTTGTGAGCAAAGCAAAGAAACATGTCAAAAACCTTTTGCATGTGATTTTTAACTGGTCAACATGTATTGTGTGCTGAAAAACCCATTTCATACATAAAATCAACTAAAAATGCCTAGAATTTCCTTAGTGCTTTGTTTTCAAAATCATTATCAAATGTACAAACTGTAAAGTTCAATAAATTTACACTAACAGTGAATTAATTTCTAAAATTTATTCAATTCTATTCACTTCTTGTGAAATCTTGACACTCTTTAATTTATTAACATGACATTTAAAGCACTGGTCAGTTTATTATTCTCAAATGGCACTAAACTTTGACATAAGATAGGCACAAGTTTTAACTATTTTTTTTTAAATTGACTATAATTCATCATAATGGGTTACTTATGAGCTTAAATTCTCTCCTAACAAGTAATATTAATCCATTAAAATGAAGCTGAATGGATGAAAATCTTTTATAATTTTCTAAAGGAGTTTGCTATTCAAACCCACAAGACAACTGAACAGCCTTTCTTTGTATTCAAGGTGGGTTTTATTTCTCTTGTATCATGACCAATGCAGGTGAAAATCTTGATGCGCGGTCTCAACAGCTTGTTCACTGAATTGTCCTAAGGGCAATTGTTTCATGTTTGCAAAGTCCTTGATGTGTTGGAATACTGTGTGAATTTTGGGCGTGATGCTTCCAAGTTGGATTGCCAAATATGAGGCTTTAAATTGATCAATCTTGAAAGAAAAATCCTTTTCTAGTACATTTCTAAAACATGAGTTCACAAGCAAATTAAACTTTTTTGAAACCGTCAATGACAGCTCTGCAAGCAAGGTTCTTTGAGTCAATATCACACCAACAACAAGGGTGCACGCTTGAGTGTGTTTGAAGTCCACAAATAATGCTGGCAACTTTCATGTCACATGCAATAATCATGGATGAGTGACCAGACCTTTTGAGTATTAGAATGAGTTTCTGGCAAATCTTCAGAGACTGCCACAAGAATTTGTCTTTTCACACTTGTTGCTTTTGCTGCTCTGGAACTCAAAAGCTGCCTTTGAGGTGGTGAGTTCGATTTATCTTGTTCTGTGGAACTCTCAATAAATAACACTGACACAAAACTTGAGGAAACCTTTGCCTCCATCAATGCCTAATTTAACAAAGTAGCCACCTGGAGTTTCTCTACATTGAATGATTTGATTAACCAGAACAGACAAATCTTTGCAATGAACAACAACATGGGTTGTGTCACAACCTTTGGAATCTGTGGTTTTTAAGTCTGTTAAAGTAAAAAACTCCTTCAGTTGTTGACCAGTGATTTGAAAATTGGCATAAAAGTGATGAACACTGATGAACAGTTTTCACTAATTTTTTGATCCCATTGTTGGAGAGGCCAGTGTTAATTTGTACATTGATGAGGTCTTGGGTTGTCAATGTTGATGTGGCAGAATTTAATCTTGCTGCACTTGACCCTATAGAAAAATTGCATTCATTACCTCCAGCAAACAAAAATTACAAAAACTATCATTTTATAACTAATCACTTACAAAATTATAATATTATAATTATTTTTTGCTGATACTGTACCTGGAGTAACAGGAAGTGGATGACCTCCAGATGCTTTTGCCAAACGAATTGTGGCTTTTGGAGATGCTACCTTATTTTCAATCACATTGGATGCTATCTGTTCTGCAGCTTTGGCATCTAATGAAGCCAATTTCTGTATATTTTCCCTGAACTTTAACTGTGAACAATGATGTGGTAATTCCTTACCTAATGGGCTGAGGCAGGTACTGCATTTCACAGCTGGCATTTGACTCACATTCATTTTTTCATAAGGTTCACAAGGCTTTTTCTTGAAACCTAGACTGGCCAATTTTGCAAATCTAGCAGTCATACACATGACTACATGTTTTAGCTCTGACTCGGATAGTTTTGAAATCAAACAACTTTGGCAAAGCAACATCCTTTCCTTCCTCTTTTCGTCTTAAGGCAGTTCTGCATGATTCACAAAGACCTTGAGGCACACATATTAAGATTTGCCTGGTAAATGCGACAAACTCTTTTAGCCTGAAAAGCAGTCATCTGTTGGCCACATTTTTGGAGGCAGAGTATGCAGACACACTTTCTGTTCTGCTCATGGTTTCTTGCCTGATTTGGTATCTTAAGGAGTCAGTGGATTGTAGCTGTGTACCTAAACAAACTTAGCCATAATATGAAATTGAAGAACATGATTGACAAATATTAAGATTCCTGGCAATGTTATTTCATTATTAACATTACTAGCGGACTCTCTGTAATATCATCGTAAGAGATGCCTAGAGTTTTTTTTGATTGGATTTCAAGATTATGATAATCTTTAGAATCCTGCCATCTTTAATAGTTTGAATTTAACACACTAACATATACATCACATTGACTCAAGCAGATATATTTCAAATAAATATCATATTGCTGCTAGTAGAGCTACATATTTACCTAAATCAATCCTATTACTTCAGCCTAACAATTTCTATATTATAAAAATGAAATACAAACTTTTACCACATACAACGATTTTCAAGTGAAAGGTTTAACAGTTTTGGATATTTCTACAAACGTTTCATTTCAGCACTACAAAAACAAAGTTTTGTTGTGATTTTAAGTTTTTATGATATGTACGTAACAGCGTACAAAACCAAAGCAAAAATCAAGTTAATCGTGTATGGTCTTATTCACTTGATGATGGGTTGATATTGTTAATTCTAATCATTGTTAAAACAAAAATGGATCAAGACTAAAATTAAAACACTTAACTCTTTGAAATTAAATTTAAGTATATCTTATGATAGAGAAGAAAAAAAGTATTCATTTTAAGAATAATAAACTGACCAGTGCTTTAAATGTCATGTTAACAAATTAAAGAGTGTCAAGATTTCACAAGAAGTGAATAGAATTGAATAAATTTTAGAAATTAATTCACTGTTAGTGTAAATTTATTGAACTTTACAGTTTGTACATTTGATAATGATTTTGAAAACAAAGCACTAAGGAAATTCTAGGCATTTTTAGTTGATTTTATGTATGAAATGGGTTTTTCAGCACACAATACATGTTGACCAGTTAAAAATCACATGCAAAAGGTTTTTGACATGTTTCTTTGCTTTGCTCACAAATCTTCAGGGCTAAATCCATGTGTAGAATAAGCGCAAAGTTACTAGAGTAAAAAATGTCAAGATTTTTTATAATTTTCATCAAAAAATCTGTAAAAATGTCTCAACTAACTTTTAAGGTAGTGGTTTAGTTAAAAGAATGCTTATGGGGCACTAATAGCACTATCATATAAGGTTTTACATAAAAAAAGGTGCATATGCTGTAAATAGGACTCAATCAAGAACAACAGTTTTGACCCCCTAAACCAAAAATTTTGGTAAGAACATGAAAATCCTTATTTTATAATGTTGCTAGTATATCCAACTAGAGCACATGTGTTACCCACATTATGGCCTGGGGGCTTGGAATAGGCCATAATCAGAAAAGTTTTGCACTGTAAGTGAAAAAATCAACACTAAAATTACCCTAACTTTTGTTATACTGCAGGGATTGGGATAAAACTTTACCCAAATCTTGGTATTGGCATAGGCTGCATTGCCACCATATTTTATTGGTCTATGACTAATGGTATGGTTTTTTTAGCAGTTTTGCTATGTCAAAAAAGAAGGTAAATTTTTTCCATTTTTGTAACTTCAAAGTCATTTTTTTCCCGCAGACGTACCTAAAAGAATTTAAAATCACCCCATATAAGTGGCATTCTTGGGTCAGCTAGGTTGGCAATATTGGATTTCATGATAACCGTGACTTACGTAAGGAGTTGATTTTTTTGAAATAATAAAAGAATTGATTTAATATTTTTTAATATTTATCTTTTTCAGTTTTATTTTTGAACATATTGTTGAGCACATGTTAAAAGGAAATAGTTAAAAAGTACCAAAGCAATACATAACTAATAAAGAAAATGGTTTTCAGCTTAACTTTAAAATTAACAAATTATTTTTTAAAAACAAATGATTAATTTTATTAAAACTGAACATCACTTCTTTGTATTCTAATAAAATAAACTTAAATTTTACAAATTTTTTGTTTGATGAAAAAAATATCCGTGATAAGGTCAGTAGATAATAAAATCGTAAAACTTAATATGCATGTAAATAACAAACTTTGTCCGTCTGAACCCTTCCAACCTACTAATCCATCATGAATAAAACGTCAAATATCTTTATTTGGAAATTTAAAGATTGGTTATTCTACATTCATAAAAATACTTAAATTGGTCTTATTACATAATTGCAAATCCTTTTGCATCGAAAACATCCTGACACTATCATTTTTCCAACCACCAATTAAATGAAAATATTTTACTCTAAAAACAGGTTTGATCAGATTAAGACCCCAAATTGTAGCATTAAGATTTGAAACTGTTTGCTTTGAAAAATTTTTTAGACATTTTACAGCGCATTTAGATCCTTACTTTGTGTTTTTTTTTGTTTTCTTTTTTTTACAATTTAAACAGAAAAGGGAGATGGGAGCACATTGATCGCTGGGGCAGTATGATCTCTTAGGGTGGAATGGAAGAACCAAACTTAAGTCAAGTTCAACTTTGTCAAGTCAGACTTGATAAATTGACTTGAGTGAATGCGTAAACAGTAGAGCTGTGTGACATCAGGTATTTTATCTTCGATCGAGTTCGATCGAGATTACAAAAAATTCGATCGAGTTCGAGTTTGAGGAATGGAAACAATGTTCCGAGATGAGGAGTTCAGACGCTCTGTATTGACACTGGTCGTTGGGATTGCGAGAAGTGATTGAGCAAGCTTAGCAAGACAAGAAAATCGACTTTTATTTTGCCTCCACCATGTCAGTGGACAACCATTGCGCCCAATTGCCATATCTTTCAAGTATTCTTCACATCATCATCAAGTGCACTTGTACTTGACACACCAGCATCAGCAACATTGTCGTTGGTTGCAGTTGTTGCCATCATGTTATCGAGGGATTCCCACAAGCCTGTTGATTGTGTTTCTAGTGTAGACTCCGTCATTGATAGCTGAGACTGGTTTTAGTTCTGAACCTGGTACTGTTGGAAGTTCATTGAGTAATTCATGAAGCTTTGATAAGTTGGTCGACAGCTTCTCAGGTTGCTTGCAAAGTGACTTGTACCTGGGTTCTACCAGTGTGCAAACTGCATCTGGCTGAACCTAATAAAATATTACAAAAACTGTCAAAAAATATAGGAAAAACAAACTCAAAAATATATAGGAATCCAGTGCGTGAAAAGACCATATGTCTGTGGAAAAGCAATAGGATGGCATGCCAACAAACTCAGTAGTAATGCGATCAATCATTTCTCGTTTCAAATTTTTATACATAGTACAATACTGCAAGAAAAAGTGGTCCTGCTCAGAATATGATACTGAGGAACAACCAACTTCATAAGTGCCTGAAAACCTTGTCCTTCTACAAAATCGTACGGTAGGTAATCGGAAGCCAACATGCGGCCTATAGCTCGTGTTGTTTCTTTAGCTTTTTCGTGATCAGACGTCCATGCTGTTTTTTTAGCCTACAGATCTGTGACACTAACTGACAGTTGTTTTTCAGCTTTATTTTCTTCTTTTTTCATTCTTTTTACTTCTTGTGCCTTTTTATCACACTCTGCTGATTCCTTCTTATGATAACTTCTCAGGTGAGTAAATAAGCCAGTTGTAGATGAAGTAGGACAAGATATTTTTTGACTGCATTTTTCAATTTTACAAAAACCAAAAATAGTATCGTTAATTTTACGTCTATCAAATTAATTCCAAATAACGCTCCTTACTCTCTCGTCCTCTATTTTGAAGCGTTTTAAAAATAATTTTATGGCGATTTTTTGAAGCGTTTTAATACAATGTTACAGCAGTTTTTTAAATATCGAACTTTAGGTTCAAAATTCAAATTATATTCGATTAACTAAGCACATTCGATTCGAGTTCGATTATTGAATAAACTCATACTCAAACTCGAAACTTAGTTTCGCACACCTCTAGTAAACAGAATAAGTTGAACTTGAAAAAAAATCAAGGCCTTGAATTCAGGGCGCTTATCGGAATAAATACACAATCCTATATTGACGCCTTTTGGGGATGATACTATACTATATAGTATAGTATACTATATAGTATAGCGTCAATATAGGATTCTACACAATGTACAGAACCCTACATTGACAATACATGGTGCAATGTATTGTTATTTATCTTTTTTCTATTATTTTAAATATTAGAAGAAAGTATTCCAAACGAGTCAATGGAGATCACATATGGGAACAGGTCTTCTGAAATTATTGGGCAACTTATAGAAACAGAAAAGAAAACTTTTACAAAACCATTGAAAGCACCTTGCTCATTAACACATGAAAAAGAACAAGTTAAACAAAAATCTCCTAACAAAAGAAATGCAAAAAAGCAATATAATAAAATTCATGATCTTGATAAAGAACTAATGCAAAAACAAATAGAAATAGGTAATATTAAAAAAAAACTCACTCCAAAAAAAAGTAGCGATACAAACAAAAATAACATGAGATGAAATGGAAATTTACCCAAAAAAAATTTCAGTTATAAGTTTAAAAAAAACAACACAACAGAATTATTCTATTTGAGGATAATTATTTTCAAACAATATCAGATCTTGTTTTTTTTTTAATGTTTTAATTTATCACTTTTTTTTTTAGTGAAACTGTTTATATATAATATATAAACAAATATTAAATATATTAAACATAATATACAATATATTATATATAATACTTTCATATAATACTAATTTGAAATGTAAAATGTAATTCTTTTGAAATAATATGCAGTATAAATATTTGCAAACGTTTTTGTTTTTAGACTTTTGTCCATAATTAGACACCCAAAAACTTTTTTTAAAAAAATTGGTCCCCAATTTGATTTCTCTTTGTTTCTCCAAAAATATCTCTTGCAAATGCTTTAGCGCCATCTCTTTTTTTGCTATTTTGTACTTTGTTGCCTTCCTAATGATCATTTTGTAGAAGGGCAATTTTGCAAAGCACAAAACAGGATATTATTACGGCTGGAATTTTGCAGTTTTGTTCGTAAGGGAGTTTTAATCCTTTTACACATATCACTTCTTTGTATAACTGGAACTGTTTATTACTAAATGAAATTTACTTTTATACTGTATCACATAAACGTGCCTTAATCAACAGCCTTGTGGAATTGGCATATTAGAATACAATTCGCTAACAAGGCTGTTTACTATCTTAAAAGTGTAAGATCTTCATTAGTTGTTAGGATTTTATAACGCTAGGACGTCTGACATTTTAAAATGCTAATAAGCATTTCTAATGGCATCATAATATGACATGTTGGATCATTACATAGTTACAGGATGTTTTAAAAGACACACTTTTCAAAGTTTTGCTATGCTTCAGCAAAATGATAATGGCGGTTTTTTTTTTTTTTTTTTCAACTTTGGTTTCAAGATTGGTCTGGAGCAGACCAATCTTGAAACCAAAGTTGAAAAAAAAATGACTTGAAAATTCAAAAATTCTCGTTTTTCAAGTCTGAACTTCAGTTCAAGTTCAATTCATGCATTCTGTTCAAGTCAGACTTCAGATTTAAAATTTGGAAAGAATTCTTGCTTTCTAAAGTCTGGTTTGAAGTCAGACTTGAAAACGGTCTATTTTCGGCAGTTTTCAAGTCTGACTTAAGTTGAAGTTCGCTCATGCATTCGCTCAAGTTGCACTTCAGGTTTGAAGTTCAGTTCTTGCATTCCACCCTTAGATTTTACTCGCTAACTTTGCATTACTAGGAATGAGGCTGCAATTTGGTTAACCATTATGCTGCCCTTATTGTTTATTCGTAATATTTTTGATAAGATTTTCAGTGGCATTTAAATAATAGAAAATATATTTTTTTTCAACAAAAGTGATTTTTGTAAAATAGTAAACTAATTCAAATACATTTTTAATTAGATATCTGTACGGGTTTAAAAATATAAACACTATTATTCATAGATGTATAATAGTGTATATATTTTTTATTTGGTTACAATTTGTATAAAATATTGTCATCAATATGTTAACTATACCAATTGGGTCACATCGATCTTTGACTATGCGGGGGTCATTGATCGGAGGATTTAAGTGCCCAATTTTGATGTTTTGAATTTAAATGTTTTTGTTTAAAAGCCATACAGTTAAACAAATGGCATATTTATGATTATCAAAAATGTATATATAAACAAACAATAGCTTTTAGCATTCCATTTTTTTAAACCTACTTGTGTTATAAATTAGTATTATGTAAAGTACATATTAAAAACAAATTGTTTTTTAAAAAAAACAATGTAGGAGAGCTTTTTCAAAACCTTAAAACAGTAAGAAATCAATATAAAATATAATTCTAACTGTAAATTGCAGGCATTGGATCTATTCATTCATTGGATTCATTCATTCATCTGTTCTTGAACCTTTGAAAAGGTTTTACAATTTTGCATGTGATAATTGGATGGTCACAAATCCTAGACCTTTGATGATTTACAATATTGTTTCAATAGTTCAAGAGCCTTATACAAAAGCTTTCTTGCCATCTAATACACAGAAAGGATTTCAGATAGCTGGCATTGATTCATTCAATCTTCAAATTTTTGAAGATGATGAATATTTACTATCATCAGTTAGAGATCGTGCTGTTCCAGATACAGTTACCACCATTTCTGTTAAAACGTGGAACCTGAAATGACTGCAGTGCATGTTGTTGACATGGTGCCTCAAATAACTATAGTAAATGTTGAAACAAGTATTTTAAACAAAGTGTTAGCAAGCATTGCTTCTATAATCTCATCTGAAGTTTTGAAACCTTACCCAAAAGCATCTGCCAGAAAAAATAACGTTAATAAAAAAAATTTTTTTTACAAAATTTAGATATAGAAGTATTAAACATTTAATTAATGTCACTAATATAAGACCAATGCACCCCAAGTTAAAGATCATATTACCCCATAGGTTGGGATTTGTACTTTTTTTAAATTAAAACATTTATATATTCTAAAAGTCAGATTGTTTTACTTATGCTTTACAATTAATAAATTTTTTTATTTAACAAGTTTTTAAATCTATTTCAAGTTATGTTAGAAAATTCAAATTAAATCAAGTTATGTTAGCATGTTAGAAAATACTCCTATGCTGATCAATGCATCTCCCAACTCCCCTATGAGGATGGTTTTTCTACAGTTAAATAAGGTTTTTTTTTTAAATATATATTATTAGAATAGATTTCATCTTATTAATTATTGAGCATTAAAGCATTCACACTCATCCATTAAATTTTTTTTTATTAAAAAAAAGCACTTTTCAGAAATGTTACATGTTTTTTTTTAAATTACAGTAATGTTTCTTTCCATAGAATAATAATAAACTTAAATTATATTTCATTTACAAACTGCTTAATTCATTTAAAAATTCAAAGTAAAATTTATGTTCCTATATTATGTTGCTACTGAAAGTCTTACCCATCATTTCCTGAAGTCTTTTATTACCTATAAAAAATTATTTTAAAATTTTCATATCTAGTCTAACTGTCATATAACAAAGCAAACTAAGAAAAAAAAGCTTAATTTATTTTACTAATTTTTAAATAGCATTCTTTGCCTTTTATTTATCAAACTTATAAAACAAAAAAACAAAAAAAAAACAATTTTTTAAATATTTGCAAAAAAGAATTTGAACATTTTAAAACACAATTTACTCAAACATCTAAAGTACTAGCCAGTATGAAACATCTAAAAAATCAAGACGCAACCCAACTATAAAGCTAAAAAAAAAAAAAAATCAAAGATATATAGTGTACTTCTTACACCCAACACCTCCAACAATAAGGACTTCTGTAGAACCGCAATGGGCCATAGCTCTTTCTAAAGATAAAGTAATTCTCAGTAATAAATTCTTCATACCAGAGAACTTTTTATTGATTTAAATATATCAAATGTAAATTGATGCTGTTGTTGACTAAATAATGGTATTTTATGTATTTTTTATTTTTACTGATAATTCTAATTTAATACCTTACTTTCACCAGTCTTGAAAATTGTGATCTATATATAGAGATAAATCATTACCTGTTATTTCAATAAGCATAGCAAATAATGTTTCCTAAAGAAAAAAGCATAATTTTAATAGCAATCCATGAAAACACAACTAAAATATTAGGTAACCAGCAATGACTTTGATACTAAGCAATATTTTAAAAATCCAGAACACACATTTTATAAGCACAACTCAACTTCTCTCAATTTCAGTTTCATTTCATTTATTCTTTCATTTCATTTCATTTATTCATTTTTTTTTTTTTTTTTTTTTTTTTTAATTCTTTTATATTGCAATTTTGGTGCATTTAACAGAATTGGTATTTTAAATGATGGTGATAAAAATTAAATATTACCATTTCTTTAGAAGTAATTTATAAAATTTCAAAAGTAACTTTAGTAATAAAAAGGAAAAAATAACACTGAATATGTCTTAAAAACATTAAACTACTATGAAATAAGGATATTTAAATATTCTCTAAGTAGTAATCACAATAATTAATACAAACAAATGCTACCAAAAGAATCAATTTCAATTCTTTGCTTTTTAACCATAGCATTCCTTAAGTACATCAACATTAAAAACATCACCATTCTTTCAACAAATTATTATGATTTATACTGTCAACTTCAACAAACAGTATGAATGATCATCACATTTCACAAAAATGCTTATTGATTTAAATCAATATTGTGCATTGCTTGTAACTGCTTCGTTATATTCACAAAGTAATCCATTTCAAAATTACACAAAAATAACATCTAGATATCAAATTAACACAAAAAAGAACATGCTTAATATCATTTGTCATATGATCCTTATTCTGACTTATAAAGATTCATTCCGTACTAAATTATAAATAAAATGGTATCGAAACATTAATCATGTAAAAAAAATTTTGCAATGAATAAAAATGATATAGTTTGTAGCATGGAAACTAAATACACATGAAAACCTTTTTTTGTCTCAAGAATAAATAAATCCTGTATACTGCATAAACTTTAAAAGGTCATTGGTACAAGCAGTAGGTATACATAATGCTACTACAAAAAAGTAATATGATGGATGCCTACAATAATATTCTAGAGTATTAAATATATTTAATTATATCTGCAGGTACTAATAATAGAAAATAATAGACAAAAAAAAAAGGGCACTAATTAAAGAAACTATCAGCTAAATTTCAATCTTCTAAAACTAAACATAATAAACGAACATACTTGAAGTGAAAAACACAAGTCTTCAGCTGTGCACTCTTTATTCTTTAACATCTTTTCTGCAGTACTCTAAACAATATTAACTTTTCTGACTAAAAAATGATGGAAATTTTTAGTAAAAATAGCTTTTATAGTGTGTGTGTTATATATATATATATATATATATATATATATATATATATATATATATATATATATATATATATATATATATATATATATATATATATTTTAAAAAATACATACAACATACATTAGATTACCTGTGTCCCTTCTTATGAGGCACCCCAGAAATTATTATTAAATATTTTTTTCCATTTTTTTCTTCTGATCAGACCATATTTCCCCTCAAATTCCTAATTAAACTTTAGGATCACTTTTGCTTTGTTTTTTCATATTATAAGAAATAGTTAATCTGATCACTTGGGCTGTAATATTTTTCTAATAATAATGAAAAACACTTGAAATTTGTTGGACAGCCAGCAACTGAGTGCACAAAAAATGGAAACACACAAAGAACGCCATGGTGAATTTGATAAAAAAGCATTATTTTTTTCTTTAAAGAATGATATTCTTTTTGAAGACGAAAGTTTTGTTAAAGATTAAATTTTGTAAATGCTTTGGTGTTGAAGTTGTCTAGTGAACTTTGGTGTTGAAGTTGTCTAGTGAAAGAAGTGCATATCTCAAAGAGGCCTTACAAGGCATACAAATTCAAAACATCAAAGTATTCCTTCAGATTTAACAATAAAAAATCTTAAACCACCTGTTCTTCTAAACGAATTTAAAAATCTTCTCAATAAAAGCATTACTATTTTAATCAATGACAAATGCTATCCTGATTTGTATAGAGATGAGTAAAGAATTAATCATGCAATGCTTTTAGATGCTTCACAACAAACTCTATCTCTATTAGAGATAGTAATAGCTGGTTTTAACGCTGATGTTGATGCTGAAAGTTTTTATTCTAAGTTTTGTAAAACTGTTAATCATGGAATTTTCTTTAGCTATCTGACTAAAAAATCAACAAGACTTCTTGGCTATGAACAATGCAATCATGTTTTAGTATTTCTTACAAACTCATTTTACATTTTACATTAATTCTCTTATAAATTTAAATGCTTTATCATCTGTTGAACTTTCTGATAGAGATAAAGAAATTATCTTTTATCTAAGTGGTTATGTATTCAGCACATTTTATTGCAGAATTCGCAGTTCTCGATTATGGCAGCAAAAGTTAAGCACAGACTGCCTTTCACTTCTTAATGCTGATAAAACAGAACAATTTTTTGAGAACCCAGATACATGCACTAAATCTTATAATAAATTTGTGAATGCTAAAAATTGTGATTGTTTGTGGAAAGTGTCTCCTCCAATTTTAGAAATTTTTACAAAAGTTGAGTTTCTCTTTTGCCATTAAAGTAAAAGCTTTGTAAAAAAAATTGATTCAGAGCTAGTTGTAACTGAAACTTTAAAAACCAGTGCAGTTTTGGGTAACATATCTTAACTTTGTTATCTTTGCACAAATCGAGTTTCCAAACAACTGTCTTTAAACCAGTGGCGTACCTAGGGTAAATAGCGCCTGGGGCAAACACTGATCTCGCGCCCCTCTTCCCCCACATAAAGTGCTTAATTACAATTTTTTAATAAATGATGAGACAAACTTTATTTTATATAATATATTTATTTTATATGATATATTATTTCTTAATTTATTTTATATAATTCTCGCTTATTGTATCGCAACCAAGCCTCTTTTGCGCCCCTTTCAGGCTGGCGCCCATGGCACGTGCCCTGCCTGCCCTACCCTAGATACGCCACTGCTTTAAACTTATTTTATCATCTGATTACACTTTATGTCAGAGTAAGATCTTTTTCATATGCAAAAGAAAAACTAAGTATCCACAAAATCAAAGAGAATCAAACAAAGTCAAAATCCCTCTGCTCAAAAATGAAAAAAACATCAATTGGATTATAATAGTTTAGTAGAATATTACACTTAAAAACTGTTTTTTTCATAGCCACAAATCTCATGAAAGCATGCTTGGCTTAGTATCTTTAGCAATTATTTGTCATAAAAAAGATTAATTTAAAAAAATTGTTATTTGTTCATGTGAATAAGAGCTAGGTAAAAGACCCTCCCTTATCTAAAAGAAAACAAAAAATAATCAAAAATGAAGTCCAAAATTAACTATACACATACTGGTTTAACATTTATGATAAACAACAAATAACTCATAGAATAAAAACAACTCAAAGATCAATTCTACCCCTAATATATATATATATATATATATATATATATATATATATATATATATATATATATATATTAGGAGAGAGAGAGGGAGAGAGGTTTTATAAAAAGGATAATAGGTGCCTGTTTATACTGAAACAAAAGTAAATGTAAAAAAAGGTCTGCAAAATTAACTCAAATTGAATTTATTACAAACATAAAAAAAAAATTTAATGTAAGTAATCAATACTTTAAAAATGTTTCTTTTAGCCATGGAAATCAAGCATCATTTGTGTCGGAAAATGGTTTCAAAATACAATCATTTGTATTCAAAACATTTAAACAATCAAAAAAAACCATTAAAATATTTGCAAAATTGTGCTGTCCCAGCTGTATCTGATGGTGCATAGATTTTTAATGCAGTACTACATGAATCACTTAAAACTTGTACAGCTAAAGGAACATTCAAAGCTGAAAATGGATTTAATTTGATGTGCTCAACAGTTAGCTTTGGACATGCATAAAATTGACATTTTAAATCTTCATAAAATAAATCAGAAATATAGGACCATAGAATATGTTGACCCTTATTCCACATATTACAATTTCTTTTACCAGCTCCAGAATGGTAAAGGTTGTTCCTTACTGTTTTAATTAAATGAGGAACATCAGAAATAAAATATATAAATCTTTTATCATCATCAGCAAAAAGATTATCAGTGCGGTAAATCACATCAACATTACCATTAATATCTTCTTCAGTCAGATTATAACGCATTTTTAAAAATTTTCTATTCGATGATGCTCTATTACAAGTAACAGCAACTGCTTTTTAACCTACAGAGATTTCTAAAATTCCTACAGCTTTCCAAAATAGAAAAAAGAATTGCACTTATGTAATATTTGTAGTAGCAAAATTTGCAAAAAATGTATTTAAAAGGATATATAGTACTTCTAATTAAAAAAACTAAAACATGAGAAGCAAGTTTATCGGATTGTTGTAACGTTGCAAAATTAACAATAGGATCACCAAAATCAACATAATCAATTATTCTCCAGCATGTTTGTCCCAAACAAGATTTTCTTGAATTTTCATTTCATCAAGAACTAGGACTATAAATTTCTCTTGAACTGAAAAATTAATGACTTTATCTTTTAATTCTTCTATTGCTTTTTTATTGAATCCCAACTTAGACTTAACATAACTTTTATAGTCACGCAATCGCCTATGACTTGGTAAATTTAAAAAAACCAGAATTGGTTTTCTCATTTAACCTTATAGCTTCATAAACAGCTGGTGATTTTGCAGGTAATCCCAAACGATAACCTATTATTGCTGGATGATATCAAATCCCTTGCTTTGAGCTTTTTAAATACTTTTGCTGCTCCTCCCAAAACAGGTTCATAAATGGAAAAATCTGACTTTTATCAGCTACTGCCATTATTAGAACTAAATCACTTTCAATATTTTTACTAATAGCTAGTGATGAACTTTCAATCTCTTGCTTTATTAAAGCTAATTTTTTTTTTAATTCTCTATATTCTAGACGAACACTCTGTAATGTAAGCTTTAGACGATCTGGAGATGTAAATGTTACTGGGGCATTTAATTTAGCAGGGATAGTAGAATTGGCAAATCTTTTTTTTCAAACATTTAACTTCATTTTTTCCAATGTTTTTGCATTGAGAACAGCATAATGTCCACTCAATCAGCATAATACATGACTGAGATCAAAAATACTGTCTGGTTTAAGGGAAACTTATTTCTAGATGTAAATAAATCAAATTTTTTTGAAATACAATGTTTGAAATAAAGATTTGATTTTAATGCAAAGTTATCATTTATTCCAGAACATATTAATTTAAAGAAGTAACAACAGATAAAAGATTTGATGCTGAAATATGTCACATAGATCTTCTGTATTTTGTATATATTGAATGATTATCTGGAATGAGTCAAGAATATACACAAATGGTGAAAGCAAGACTATCATCAACATATTTCATAACAAGGACATGTGTGGGTTTTAACATAAAGTTTAAATACTGCCACAACAGGACTCACACTCATGGTCCAGCCACAAATTCGTAAGTTGCTAATACGATTTAAGAACTCTTCAAATCATTGATATATAGACTTAAAGGCAGTAATATTATTTGAAGTCTTTAAAGCATCTTTTTTAGAAATGATGGCAGATGTAGGTTTTGTTTGTATAGGAATTAGTGTAAAACATTTTATTGGTTAGCACAGAGTCAGCAATGATCCAGGTTTCAATGTCTTTTTTATTGTTATAAAGTATCATTTCTGAAGATAATGCTTTTCACAAATAAACAGACGCTTATTTTCTATTTGAGTCTTCAAACTTATATCTTCATAACGATCTTTAAGAATAATGACAATCAGACTTTCCCTCCAAGAAGTATTAAAACTGTCGTTAGAAGCAGGAACTTTAAATATTGAGACTCCCTTACACCTCCTAGAAGTACAGCATCCATTAATAGAACAATTAGCACCAGGCATTCTTAGTATTGGATGAAAAAGATGTAATTTAAACAAGCAGTTCGTAGATAAACAATTGATGAAAACAAATTTTGTGCACTCTGAAGCAAACTGGACATTAAAAAAATCCGAACAAAGAGTTGATCAAAGGAATACTGCAAGTGGCCAGACTATCTATTTCTTATGACTATAGTTTTTTTCAGGACATTTGAGGGGTTATCCCATGCACCAATTTTGAAAAACAATTTTCTTTTTGTTCTTTAGAGTCTAAATAATGAAACAAAAACGAGTGTCATGGAGAATTTCACTCCTGTTAATCAGAATATTATTGTAAATCAAAATTTTCATGTAGATGAATTATATGGGTTGCTTTGGTACTTGTGAAAGTTGCTGACTGCAGAGCATTTTGGTAGATAATTTCTTTTTTTGGCACAGTATCAAAATAAAAATGGTGCTAAGAACAATTTATACAATTGAATAAACAGAAAGTAATATTTGTAATGTACTTATACTATATTTTTAGAACTCTATGCTTCTAGAATCCAATTGAAAAAAGCAGACAAGAGGGGAGATATTTTTAATGACAATCTTTCTCACAATTAACATCTTAATCTAATTGCACTAAAGAGGTTCTTGACTGATTTGAGAACTATGTCATAATTAACAGCTAGGATTTGATCTACTACTAAGTAGTACAAACTAAGGAAGCCAACTGTACCAAGTGTATAATACAAAAATAATATAAAGGGTGTTTTATATTCTACTTTTATTTCTTGATAGTACTACATAACTATTGCAATTTTTTAAAAAATCAGCTTAAAACAAGAAACAAAGAAAGTGAATTTACAAACTCTTATGGCAAAAAAATCACTCAAATGGAGAAAATATTTCAAGACAGACCATTTCTGACATAATCAAGCATGCTAAAGGTTTCATTGTTCCCATCAGTTCAGTGACTTGTATGCAAAAGTTTATGAGGCCTCACCCCTTCTTAAAACATTGATGTAGCCATAGTTTTAAGGTGGTGAATTAAATTTATAAAATACTCCATTTTTTAATTTAAAAATGATAAATCATGTAATCTTCTATACATAATTTATACATATAATCTTCTAACAACAGATAACTTAGTATGTAAGAACTCAATATAAGTTTTAACACTCTAATTTTACATAAAAATCTACTAGCAAGAATTTGAAACTTTATTTTCATCAATTTCCAAAAATGTGTCAGCTAATTTAATAATTCATTCTTATCTAAACAATTACTAAAATATTTTTTAATGTTAAAAAATGCTCTTTCCTAAAGAACTGATGCTTCATGATTAAACAAAAACCAAATTAATCTTCTATACTTTATAATAATAATTAAATACAATAATTAAAGGTCTCTAAAAAAAACATTTTTTTCATGATTTTACATTGATATAATCAGTTACAAGTTTTTTGGTGTCCTTTTTTTTTCACTTTGTCACTATAAAAGACAATAATGTCAATCCATCATCTCTGTCCTGTGATATTGTTGGCCAGATATAAGCTTTTAGTATTTTTAATTTTGAAAAAGAATGTTCTACATCAGCCACAGTTATAGGTAAAGTTATAAAAAGCACACAAATAGCTGCAAGTTCTGAAAATGATGATATCATTTTTGCACTAATAACTAGTTTTTTGCAATAATAATTCATTTTAAGGTATCTGGAGCTGTATGTAACTGGTGAAGTTCATTTTGTTCTGTATTAGCTACAAGTAAACTTGAATAGATGTAAGTGTTATATGGTTCATTCTAACCTGTCACATTTTATGTTTTTTAATACTTTAGTTTTTTGGAGTCAGCTAACATAACTGTTGCAGGGCTAGCTAGCAACATGTTCGCACACATTACCTAACAAAGCCTGTCCCAGTACTGCAAAACTGCAAAAAGCAACAACTCAAACATGTACTATATATATATATATATATATATATATATATATATATATATATATATATATATATATATATATATATATATATATAGCTATTTTAGGTTGTATTATTTTCAAATACAATATCTCTTGTTCGTATAAGAGTGCTCAATATTTTGTATAAATAGAGCAATATATATATATATAAAACGAAGAAACAACAACTATGTATGGTACTTAAAGTTTCATGCCTAGCGGCAATCATCAGCCATGAAATACAAATCAAAAATCTATAAAAACCATCTATACTATCAAAAATAAACCATGATATCAAACGTATACTTGGTCTCAATCAATGGATATGTACGCAAAATGTCACTGATTGGTTTAAGATAATCACTGAAAAACACCTGTATAAGTTTCTTATCTTTGACATAAATGACTTCTACCCTTCAATCAATGAAAATCTTTTAAACAACGCAATTAGCTTTGCTGAGAAGCACGTAACAATTAATAATGATCAAAAAATGATTATCAAACACGCAAGAAAATCGATACTCTTTAATAATGATCAAGTTTGGGTTAAAAAGAAAAGCGGTTTGTTTGATGTTACCATGGGTGCTTTTGACGGTGCCGAGGTTTGTGAACTTGTTGGCATTTTCCTACTTTTCCAACTATCGCAACATTATAACAAAGATGATTTTGGACTATATCGAGACGATGGTTTAGCTATATTTAGAAACACCAGCGGCACGCAAATGGAAAGAATAAAAAAGCACTTTGTTCAAATCTTCAAAGACAATGGCTTACTTATTTCCATCCAATGTAATTTGAAAATTGTCAATTATCTTGACGTCACTTTAAACCTCAATGACTGCTCTTTCCGGCCTTATAGTAAACCTGAAAATGTTTTAAGCTATATTCATGCTGAATCCAACCATCCTCCTAACATTTTAAAGCAGATCCCGCATTCCATCGAGCTACGATTGTCTGCCAATTCATCTAGCGAACAAATCTTCAGAAATTCTTCTTATATGTATGAGGAAGCCTTAGAAAAATCAGGTTACGACCAAAAGCTTATATACATCCCCAATTTACAACCTGTTAACAACAAAAGTCGTAAGCGAAGAATTATCTGGTTCAATCCTCCTTACAGCAAAAATGTTTGCACAAATATAGGAAAGCGGTTTTTAAACCTGGTCGACAAACATTTCCCAGTAAACCACAAACTCCATAAGATTTTCAATAGAAATTACATTAAAGTGAGCTACAGCTGCATGCCGAACATAAAAGACATCATAAATTCCCACAACCAAAGCATTCTGCAAAAAAACCAGCAGCAAAAAAACCCCAACATTACAGAAAAAACCTGTAATTGCATCAATAAAACTAAGTGTCCTTTACATCAAAATTGTCTTACAAAAAACATAGTCTACCAAGCCACCATCTCTTCCAGCAACCCAGTAATGAAAGAAAAAATATATTACGGCATCAGCGAAACACCTTTCAAACTAAGGTATGCAAACCACCAAAAATCCTTTAACATTGAAAAATATAAGAACGACACAGAACTATCGAAAGAAATATGGAAAATGAAAGAAGAAAATTTCACACCTATCGTTAAGTGGAAGATAATCAAACATTGCAAATCGTACAACCCGGCCACAAAATGTTGCATGCTATGCCTGCATGAGAAGTACATGATTATGTTTAATGAAGGTACCTTATTGAATAAGAAGAATGAATTGGTTTCAAAATGCAGGCATAGAAATAAATTTCTTCTTTCGAAATTTGATACTGGTGACTAGGCCTATATTATTTATTTCTTTTCTTTTCTTTCTTTCTTTCTTTCCTTTCTTTCTTTTCGTTCTTTTCGTTCTTTTCTTTCTTTTCTTTCTTTCCTTTTCTTTTCTTTTCTTTTCTTTCTTTTCTTTTCTTTTCTTTTCTTTTCTTTTCTTTTCTTTTCTTTTCTTTTCTTTTCTTTTCTTTTCTTTTCTTTTCTTTTCTTTTCTTTTCTTTTCTTTTCTTTCTTTTCTTTTCTTTATTTCTCTATTGCTTTCTTTCATTTCTTTACTTCTTTATTGCTTTCTTTCTTTCTTTCTTTCTTTCTTTTCCTCCTCTTTTTCCTAATATGACGTCAGAGCACACGATACAGTAATTTTTGCAACTTGTAACGGTTTTTATAGATTTTTGATTTGTATTTCATGGCTGATGATTGCCGCTAGGCATGAAACTTTAAGTACCATACATAGTTGTTGTTTCTTCGTTTTATATATATATATATATATATATATATATATATATATATATATATATATATATATATATATATATATATATATATATACTACAGTGATGCAAAATTTTTAGGTTCAAAACTTTAGTTTTCCTCAAGCTTGCCCTTGTTCTATATGACAATAGTAATTATTTTCCGAAATTTGAATCAAATCGGATGATATTTAGGGGTTGCCATGTTTTGTCACATTTTGGAATGAAGTTAAAAAAGTAAAAAAAAAAATTTTTTTAACTATTTATTATTAATTACTTATCATGTGGTGGATAGTGGATGTTAAATGTTAAACAAAGAATAATATAGTCCTGTACTACAATGTAATTACACTAGGCAATAATAGATCAATCATTTTCATCATCTTTCATAACACTTTAGTTGAAGTATGTTATAAGTGCTATGCCTCGTGTCGTGCAATCGTTGACTACCTTCATTTGACGAACCTTGTGCTTCATTTCAAGATATGTTGATTCCATTTCCCACTCTGAAGATTCTTTAATTAAAAATGATTCAGCTTTTTCTTTGCCATTCTTCAAAATTAGATTGAAAAGTTCTGCGGTGTGTTGTGTAACAAAGGAAGACAATGTACTGTGACAATTGAATGTGGCAGCATCATGTCTTTTGAGAGATATCTATTTTGGCTGTTATTTCAGGTTGTTTGCCATGTCTCTCTTGGTGTTGTTGTCGACACGGGAATCAAAGAAAGCCAATCCTGTTAGATGTTCAGAAAAATACCACAGATGGTGATGAAAAGCTTTTGCTGCATTAATTGCAATTGTATGATTTGGATTTTCTTGAATTTGTTAAAGAAGCTTGGCATCATTGAATGGTGCTCGTTTAGCTAACAGAGCTTCATTCCAAAACTGTCCATATATAAATGCCACAAAAAGACTTATGCCTGTTATTCCTTTCTTATCCTTTTCAGTAATAAGAAATTGATCCTGAAATAAATATATCTTCATACAATATATAGCTTTTGCCATCCAACATGCATTGTGTATTGCACCTGGTGCCCAAAACTTTACATTCAACTCCGATGTTGCAGTTGATTCTCCAAGAAAAATAAAGCACAAATTTAAGAGTTCTAAGTAATCATCCCTGGGTTGTTGACTTTTAATTGCTTCACTATAATACACTACCATTTCTTCACGGAGTTTGAGAAAAAAATCACAGTTATACAATTCTTCATTTCCTATAGTAAACACCTCCTTGTTGATTGCTGGCCATTACTTCTGGAAACGGTTAAAAATTCCAACTTCAGGTCCTCCACTGCTTCCAAATGCAGTCATGAAAATGATGGAAAGCATGACTTCAAAGACATGGTGTCTGCATGCTATCCATATAAGATTACGGTCAAGATTCTACTCTATTATTGTGCAGGCACCAATGTTAAACCCAGTGTTGGATGAAGTAGTGTCAAAAACCGGTCCCTGAACAAGTTCTTCCAATTTCCAATCTTTAAGAGCTTTCATGCAAGCATCAGCCTGTTGCTCACCTGTACCTCGATCAATCTTTGGAATGCCCAGCAATTTTTCCACCCCACCACCAGTCACAAGGATGGCAATTCTATCCACTTTTTTTTGACCACCAGTGATATCAGGTAAGAGCTTTCCATCCCAATGCAGATCCCAATTGCCTTTCTCTGCGGATTGTGCTGTACAACAATGATAAATCTTTTAGAGAGTAACCAAGAGCCTGAGCAACTGTTCCAACCACAAAGAGTGCACGGCAATCAGAAATATTAACACGATCAAGAGACGATACAATATTATGTTAGAAATTTCATCTTCTTTTTCGTTGAACCACTCGTGTGCTGGAAGAGGAAGGAGTCTGATAATCATCATCATTCGAGGAACTTGAGCTACTTTCACTCACAATGTCAACTACTGATGAAGAAGAAATGAGTTCTGTTTTTTTCCATCATTTCCACCTTACTGCTTTGACGCCTCAATTAAATTTTAGTTTCTCTGACTTGTTTCTGTGCCTCCCTAGCTGTTAAATTCCGATCAATTCCTGCCATGCTACAACTTAATGGTTCTTCTTGCTGCTGATGTAAAAATGCTTTATCTTCATCGTTTTTCATAACTTCTGATGCATTTTTGGTTGATATATCAAAAAGTTCTTCAAGGTCAGCATAAAAAAGTCCTTCTTTCTGTCCAATTGTCCAATTTTGATTGTCGGTGTTTTTCAGCAACAGATATTCGTCATAAAGTTTTTTTAACTTTCTTTCTGCATTGTCCATATTTTTTTTTGTTAAATTTTTTTTTCTATTACAATTTGAATCACCCTAATATATATATATATATATATATATATATATATATATATATATATATATATATATATATATATATATATATATATATATATCTTCGGTTTTTCTTGAATAAAAATCTAACGGAAATAAATATCAAAATAATTTTTTTTTCCAATTTGGCAAATAGGTTATTTGTTAATAAAATAAAAAAAAGGAGGTTTCGACTCATCACTGTTTACTCAGAAATTTCATTAAAAGGTACAATGATACAAATTAAGAGGTGTCACAAAAGTTTAAACGATTTTATTTAGGATCAATTATTTTCTAATTAATTGATTAATCCGGTGCGAAAATTTTTTTATTTTCAAATCAAGTTAAAATAAGTGGTTTACAATCAAAAAATTCATCAGAATATCATCAGGCAGCTTTTAATTCATTAAAATCCAACTTAAAATATTGTGAATTTCAAATTAATTTCAATTGCGTGCAAATGGGTCGAAAATCAGTTTCTAGTGACATCAAATGGCAAATTATTAGTATGGCGCAGACAAAAAATCACACAAACGTTCAAATAGGCAAAATACTTAACATTTCTGAATATTGCGTTAGAAAAACCATCAAAACCTGGGAATTTACCAAGGACGTCTCCGACATGCCGCGTACTGGGAGACCATCCAAACTCAGCAACCGTGACAAAAATGGTATATTCAGAATGAGCAGAGAAAACCCCAGACTCAGCTACAAAGAGCTTGCACAAATCTTCAACGACTCAAAAAATAATCAAAAAGTTAGCAGAGAGCTCGTGAGAAGAACATAGTTGGACAAAGGTATTGGAACGTACATAGCTGCTAAAAAACCTATTCTTTCAATCACGGATAAACGTTAACGACGAGTGTGGCTGAACTGGTCTGTAGAACAGTGGGCAAAAGTTATTTGGAGTGATATAGCTAATTTTCAAGTAGTAAACCGCAAGGGAAGAATCTATGTCAAAAGATTTGCAACTGAGAAATATTCAGACAGGTTTTTGTAAAATCGTCGACAAGGCGGTGGAGGTTTGATTGCCATCTGGTGATGTTTTTCTCACAAAGGTATAGGCTTCTGTGAGCTGTACGAAGGCTGAATTAATCAATACACTTACAAGAACACATTGGAAATGTATTTAGTTCCATCAATCAGACACTTGTATGGCAGAAGCAAGCAATTTATCTTTCAACAAGACGGGGCTTCAGCTGACACAGCTCACTCAATCAAAAAATATTTTTTGAAAAAAAAGTTCAATGTGATGCCCTGGTGCCCTAGATCACCAGATCTCAACCCAATTGAAAATATTTGGTCTTGGATCGACAATCAACTGACATACCATGAAATTCAATCAACTCAGCATTTAAAACAACTTTTGAATGAGTACTGGCTAAAAGTACCTTGCGTGATGTGCATGAAATTAGTTGAATCAATGCATAAACGAGTTTATCTTTGCTATAAAAACAAGGAGGACACTTTAAATGTTAATTCTGCTTTTTTTTTTCATTTTTTGTTCAAATGTTGCAATTCGTTTAAACTTTTGTGCTACTTATTTTTCCTATAAGATTTTTTGTAATAGTTTTTTTCTAACTAAATATTAAAGTTTTTATAATATGTTCATATTTATTTTAAAGCTAATTACTTTTTCTTTACTAAATAAAAAAAATTGATTCGATATTATTTTACAGTTTTTTTTTATTAAACAATAACCAAACATACTTGATAAAAATTCTGCAATCGTTTAAACTTTTGTGAATAGCTGTATAGTACATGTTTGAGTTGTTGCTTTAAATAATAACAAAAGTTGAAGCACTTTACCTCAATATAAGAAAGAATTCCTGAAAAACTGACATCCATTCCTTTTACTGAGTATGGAAGCTCAACAAACTTTTTGCCACTAAAAATAGAAAACTATCCAATAAAATTTAAAAAGTAAATACATTTAGGAATAAAAATCTTGGGTACATTGCTAGCTAACACTCTAAAAAGGAAAAATCTGATTTCAATAAATATTTTCAAGATATCACTGAAACTAGGCAGACAAAGTGTAAGCAAACCCATTAGAACTTTATTTTGTTATTTAAAATACCTACGACTAAAGTTTATCTAGAAATGCCCTGTAGATATTTCCAAAATTTACAGCTAGAAGTTTTAGATTTAGTTTTACAATTCAAATTTAAAAAAAAAAGAAAAATATATATTGAAAGATTTTCCAGAATTTTCAAATATTACATTTGAAATATTAAAATCATGAAATATTTCAAGATTCTGTGCTAATAAACTATTTGATGATTCTGAGTGGTTTAAATAATTGTCAAATATATATTTACTAAATAAATATTAAATATTTGATTTATTTGTCTTTTTTTTTCAACAGAATAAAAAAGTTAAATTATCAAATGTAATCAACTTAAATTTTGGTAAATATCATTTACTAATAACATGTCAGGTTTAATAATAGACATTTTGCAAGTGGGTTTAAATATTGGAAAAAAATACTGATACTATTTTGGAAGTTCTCATACTTTTTATAATGAAGTGAAAGGTCAATAAAACATCAAAATTAAACATTTCCTATTGATTTGATATTGTTGTGCTTAACAGCCTCATGGATTAAATGTAGCAACTATTTAATATTGAGATTGCTCAAGTATAGCAATTGTATACACTAGAGTTTTTTGGAGATTAGGAAAACTAACTCCAGCTTTTTCATCTCAATTCATTTCAAGAAGTAGTTTATTACACTTTCAAATTATTTTGACATGCCTGTAATTTTTATTCGTGAATTGTTATGGATTGTTTTCTTTTCTGAGCTAAATTTCTTACGTAAGTATTTCTTACATATTGTATATACAAATGGAATGTAATTATATTCTTTTTAAACTTACAATAAGCAGATTTTTTTTTGTGTGTGTAAAGAGTTTTATTTTTGTAAATAATTTTTTGTTATTGTTTTAATGATAACATGGATAAAACAGTGATTTTTGAAGAACCTCCCATTGAATTATTTAAATCTGCAACTTTTTTAAAAATTTAAGATAGGAGCAGGCAGACAAAACACTTCCATGTCAAAAAACTATTGTAATGGTAAACTTCTCTTTTGTAAAATCATGATAGCTTATAGTAATATATACTTAGATCAATATGCATTATATATTTTATTGCCTTATAAAAAGATACAAAACTGTATCATTATACACTAGGGTCGTCCTAAATTGACAAGCTTTGAAAATAATGGCCTACTTGATCATTCAATGTGCTAGGGTCTTCATCTAGGAAATTCTGATCAAGTATCAGTATTTAAAAAAAGCAAATTCATAAATACAAAGTCAGCCATGTACTTCTTGGCATAGTCATCCCACAGAGAGCATTTAGGTGGTTCTTCATCTCCATTTTTGCTGTGAAACTACCGTTTGTCTTTTCATATCACCAGTGTAAATGAAAAATGCACACGTCTTTATGGTTATTTACAGGGTTTAAAATTTGTCAGCCATTAGTACAATTCATTATCCTATAGATTTTTATTTTCTTACACTGTTGCCTCAATAAGTGAGAAAATATACCAAACTGGTATATAAGATATACCTGTTTATAGTATTGCCTCATTATCATCAAAAAATCTTGATATATTTTTCTTAGGTAATTTTCAAAGACTTTAATCTCTTTAAAGACTACTCTGGTTGAAAAAGACTTTTACCAAAAACCATGTCTATTACTATCTAACCATCCTGGATTAATGAGTAGATTAAGTAATAGTGTTGTCTTATCACATTCATATTTACCAATTACTAAACCTCTAATAGAAGATATTACTACTTAGAAATCTAGGTAGTAATTGATTAATTTGATGTTTGTTCAAAGAATCTCTCCACAAATATTGTTTAATATTCATTTTATATCTAGAGAAAAAGTTTGCATAAAATGGAAATAAAGTTTGGTGAAATTAAATTAGAAAACAAACCATTATTTAACACTAATCTTATAAAAGCAGCTTAGATATAAAAATAAAAAAAAACTTTAGAAGTGAATATCTTAGAGATACATTATGTAAAAAGCCTAGAAAATCTGAGTGTGGTATTTAACTTAGACTCCAGTGAAAATAGTGGAACACATTGAGTAGCTTGGTACAAAAAGCAAATAGAAAAGTATTATTTTGATAACAATTTTTTACCACCCCCTAAGGGGCTACAAAAATACTTACACTATCCAATATATTACAACACAGACCAAATTAAGCATGGTGATCAAGTATTTAGCGGCAATTTGTGTTAGATATTTTAAAAAATATGGGTGAAGAAATGGATGTGCTAGATGTAATTGGTAGAATGACTTAAGGTATTAAGTTATGATTATATTTGCACCAGAAATTGAATTATAGAATGAACTTCACATATATAGAATGATGTTCACAGATGGTAAATATGAAAATACCTTTCAAAACTAGAACTAAGAAGCATGAATCTACTATTTTATAAAGAAATGGAAAGTAAAAAGAAAGATTATGCTAAAATTATTTGTTATTTAACAGTGAAGAAGAAAAAACTTTATATGTAAATGACTAAATTAGTTGTATTACAGAGCCTATGAAAGAAATGTTTAATTTTGTGATAGGCTTGAAGAATTTGTTTTAAAGATGGCACCAACATATGGTAACAATTTCTCATTCCTATTGCTTTCTTGTTTCCCCCACTAGCAACATTCCCCTTTCATAATTCTTAAACTCATAGGACAATTATATACACAACACCTCAAATAATAATTGCAACAGCAGTGGTATTACCTTCTTGCACTACTTAACAATTTTACAAAGAGTACAAATAATAAATACCGCTTTGCCATTTGCTCAATGTTGTAACCAGGACTAGGATCATTTGAAAGCTAAAAATTATGTACAAAAATGATGTTTAGTTTGAAAAAAAAAATAATCAAGGAACTTTACTGATTTTACTTCATTTAAAACCATACTCTGAGTACACGAGCAAATCGATCCAAGCAGTTTCCTACAGCCATATCAATTGTTTCCCCAAATATTCGATAACATTGTTGTGAATAAGATATCACCTATGATTAAAAAGATTGATAATTAAGTGCAAAAGTATTTTCAGTTTTCGAATTAAATGAGGCCTAAAATTAATGTTTTGTGATTACTTTTATTTAAAATGATCTTTTCTTCTGTAGATAATATTTCAAAATCAATTTTAAAATATAACATAATAGTTTCATTATGTAAAAAGAAGATGATTGTAACTGCTAAAAAAAAAATTAACATAAATCTTTCTTACTTGAGTGTTGCCACCACTGACATAAAGTACAACTGGGTTTATAGCACCAGTAACTAGTCTGCCCATCTCTATATCTAGTATTTGTAATTTTAAGAAAAAAAAATTTGTCTTTTACAATTTAGTAGTATAGTATGCAGTAGTTTAATAATTTATTAAAAGATACGCCCAATGCAATGATTCACAGAAACAAGAGGCTTATCCCACAACTGTGCCACTGTCCTTGCAACAATTGCAGTAGAAACAAGTGGTGCTCCCATGCCAGGACCTAAAATATTTTTAATCATCCTTTTCAGATTTAAAACTCTTGACATGCAAAAAAGTCTTTCTATGCCATGAAAGTAATCTCTATTTATAATGAAAGTAAAAATTCCTTCCTTTTTGTCTAAACGATTTGTTATCAATCATACAACAGAGCAATATCTATGTAGATTTAATTTATCTGTAAGTAAGTTTGCTAATTAGTCTTAGTATCATTTTACCTTTTTAAAAACTCAAAGAAACATTGATGATTCTAGAATTACAGCAAGAAACCTTTATATAATAAATTCTTAAATTTTAAAAAGTAGAAAATTAACTAAGGTTTAAGTAAAGGTGCAAGCTTCATCTTAGCTCAGTAAAAAGAAAAAGAAAACTCAATAAGAATTCAAATCACAAAAAAGGTCCTATTTTTTTGGTTACCTTTTTAGCAACACTGACAAAAGTGAATATATAAGATATTGATTTGACAAACAAAACGTTTATGTTGACTGAACCTGAGAAATGGAGAAATATCTTTTAAAAATTTTAACAGGATTTAAAAAAACAGAATAATATTCAACATTTAAGTAAAATAAAATTAAAGTTTATAAAATTAATCTGGTCTTCAGCTTGCATTGGAAGTTCATAAAATAAGATGCTGTTTATGTTAAGGATGCTTTTTCTTTTATTTTGAATCAAATAACTAAAACAAACTTAATTTGTTTTCTACTTTGGTTTGAATTACTAATAATCTAGGACTTTTTATAATTGATAGCAAACTTTCTAATTTCAAATAAAGTAACCTTTGAATATTTGATAATATATTATTCTTTTAAATCATTTGGTAACTTTGGTTTCCCCTCCAAAGTTAGATTTAACAATCTTGAACATAGTCATGAAAAACTAACGAGCCAGTTTAAAGACATTTTCTCTTTTTAAGATCTGTTGGAATAAGGAAAGAAGTTATCTTGTAAAAAGCTATATCAAAACTTTTGCTGCAACCTGCAATTAAATTTTAAGTAATGAGTTCCTATATTTTAATTTTACCTTTTGTAAAGCAGACACAGTCAATCTCTTTAGGGGTAATCTTTGAATCATCAAGTGCCCTAAAGATTAAAAAAAAAATTTACAAATAGCTCCAAGGTTGACATCTAATTGAGCTGCCACAAAATTTGATAACTTCGTCTTGTATAAAGTGACACTGATAAATAAAATTAGTGACAAATTGAAATATTTTATTTCAAGCCTAAAAAACTATGGAGTTTTCAATCTGTAAGCAATATATATATATTAGAAAGGTCTGAAAAAATATTTTTGAAAATCAAAGTATCTAATATTGTTCCTTTTATGCAAACTAACTTATATGTAATTTTTTGCATTCAATTTTTGATATTGAGAGGTTGCTCAATGGAGGATAAGTTCAGCAGTTTAGATTTCATTTACTGCAGTTGCATTTTTATGGCATAAATCTGCAGTGTCATCAGGGTGCTTTTGCAAGAATCTGTTACATTCATTTCCTAATATTATATTCAAGAACTAAACAGCTTGGATAAGTTTTTGCATTTAAGACTGGCCTTGCTACTGATTGATTGAAGGAATTCATTAGTGAAATTGAGGGCTCGATAGCATGATTGATAACTTTGATAGAAGTAATAACAGCTTTACCTTTTCAATATGAATCATTTTCATTCCAATTTGAGGGCTCAAATCCAGACTAAAGGACTGAAATCCAGACTAGATGGCTACATCTAGTCTAAGTGACTACAAGGCAGCTCTTAATGATAATGTCACCACATCATGGAGTTGTTTTTTCTCTAATTCATTACATTCAGTTACTGGATATTTCATCCTATACTCCAATCATCTCCACTAAGAATCATCGCTTCCACAATCAACTCCTCTTAATCTGATATCTTGCTGGAAAAAAGTGAAATTGGAGTCATTTCTAAGCCATTTCCAATGTTTGTAAAGCTACTTGTAAAAAAAACTTTAATTATTTCATGAACAGCATCAAGCCAATCACTGAAGCAGCAGTCTGGAATCAACTTTCAAACATTTTAGAATTATTTATAAGAGCCAATTAAGTTGTTGTTAAATATTCATCAAGAATAACCAGATACACAGTTTCTTTTCCTTGTCATAAATACATTAATCAAATACCAAATATAATATAACATGTGGAGCCATTGATTAACCTTTTAACTATTATTTGATTATATATTTTATTACTTAATTAAAACTAAAAAAAAGTAAGAAAATGAGGTTATGTAAATTTGGGTCAAATTTTTTTTACTAAATATTTTTAATAAAGACATTCCTAATGTATAGCCTTCGTTTTTATCTAACTTTTTATAAAAGGATGTTTGTTTTTTTTTGTATAACTGTTTGTTTTGGTATAGGGAAAAAGGGCTGCCAAAAAGTAGGCTGTGATCCAAATTGCTAAAATATTGAATACCCAAGGAAAAGTAACAAAGTTACTTTTTTCTTGGGTATTCTCATTATAAAAATTTGGAGGTGGTGAATTCTGTAGAGCAGCAGTGAGTTCAGAGAAGGTAGGAACAAGTAGAAATTTTTAATGTAAGACATTTAGCCATAAATAGGCTAAAGTTGAACATTTATTTTATCTAGCTATTGATACTGTTTATATTTTGTTGTTATGTATTTGAATTATAAAACAAGCCTGTACTGTTAGATATAGTGTCTGCTTAAAGATCCAGTTACAATTGCTACAACAGCTCTCATTAATGTATGATGCTTACAACAAATAATAAAAAATTAGATCAAAATAATTTTTTTTAACACAGTAAAAGATCACATTTGTTTAACAAGGGGAAATTAAGTGCATTTTTTTCAAGAGATTCAAGGTGATGGAAATGGGTATTTACAGATAGGTGAATTCAACTGATGAGAAACTGTCAGATCTGATAACTTTAAAATCAGCTGTTTATGAGTTAGTACTAACTTCTGAAGTCAAACAGTTTTTAATTAAAACCAATAAAAGTATCACACCCGTCATCTCATGGGCAATCTGTAGACACAGTGCTAAGTGGGAAATAAATGGTTAGAATAAATAGTACAGAAGATCTTGAAAATAACAGGAATGTTTATGTAGTATAAAATAAATTTAATAATGAAAATTTTGACTTTTATAATTAAATTTATTTAAAACTATAAAAAAGTGTCATAAAATTCTAATCTCATAACTACTACATGTCAGTTTGGTACAATAATACTAATCAGCTTCAATTCCAACTTGGAGTTTTAAATGCAAATATTTACTTAGTTTAAAGAGGCACCTAAGCAAGACTTTTTGATATAAAAACAAAATCTGATTTGGATTCTCATTAAAAATTTGCAACATTTAGAAATAGCCTTGTTCTTTAAAAATATTTATAAAAACTGACATAAACCTATGGTCCATGAGGAAGTAGGTTTATACAAGACAAAAATACACTTATGGTCCACTGGAGTAGGTTTACACAAAATTTAGATCAAACCAATAAACAAAAAGTATTCTGCTTTTTTTATAATAAGTTTTTGTAACTGCATTTTTGTTGTTCTGTAAAAATTTGTAATATAATTATTTTTCTAAATTTGATTTAGAGTGTTAATATAGGGTATGAAGATATTTCTTTTAAAAAGTATTATGCATAATATGTATATGTACATGTATATATGTTTTTTATATTACTTATTTATGTATTATTATTTATGTATGTGCATATATTTACATATATACATATACATATTTCACAGATACACATGTCAAAACAGAAAATAACTTAAAAAGATTACTGTTGAAGAATGGCTAGTACATGTTGCTGATGATGCTTTGCAGTATCTCTTGGAAGAAAGCCTGGAATATAGTTAGTAACACAGAATATTAAATTTTTTTATATATAAAATAAAATATTTAAAGATAATTTTTATCAAATTAAAGCAATTAAAGTTTATATTGTCACAAACTTAATCAATTTTGGAAATATTTGGAATTAATTTGTGAAATTGATGAAATTTTATTGTAGGTATTGATTAGTGGAACCAGTTAGACCTCTTCAGATTTTGAAACTTGGGGGGGGGGGGGGGAATATCAGTGAAATAAGCACATCCTGAAAATTTCAACTTAATATCTTACATGGTTCTTGAGAAATGTCTATTTAAAAAAAAGGAACATTTTACATAAAAACTACCCCCTTACATAAGAACTGTTTTTTCTTCTTTTTTTAGAGTTAACAACTTTTTAAACAAACTGTTTACATACCTCAATAATTTCAACTAGTAAGTATTTTCAGATAAACAAAAAAGTAAAAATCTGACTAGATATTTTTTCATAATCGCAGGATAAACTTGAAACTTTTTGTTAAAATGTAGATTTGTGATTTCAAAGAATTCATTCTTCTAGTTTTCTAAATGACACAAATCAAATTAAATGTTGATCTACTCATGCTTAATAGATATTTTGAATATAAAAAGTTATCATTAAAAAATTCCTTGGCCTAGAGTTTGTAAAACTACATTTATAATTCAAAAGCTTCTTAAATTTCTTCCTTGAAATTTTTTGTACACATCAATCTAAGTCTCATAAAAAAAGTAAAAAAATGAGTGGGACTCATTCATAACCCCCTCAAGTAGATTTCCTAAGTCATACTAAATTTAATTTATAAAAATATTTTTTTAAATCATTTTTAAATTTGTAAACCTTAGCAAAGAATATAAAACTAAATAAATTTTAAATACTAGATGTATAACACTAAATATTCAAAGATAAAATGTTATCATTTATTATTAAATCATCAAAACTAAAACCTTTAAAGAAGTTATGTTTGGAAATGTTGGTTTACACAATCAAATTTTACAGATTTTTTTTTTTCCAAAACGCAACTTGAGTATTTGTCAGATTTGATAGAACTCAATTTATCTTTCTGTCTTTTAATATTCTTTTCGATATTCTTTTGCTCGTTTTACATATCTTTGTGAAGTCAAAATTTACTGCAGGGGTTTCTTTATTATCTAACTGTCTGGAGCTAGCATAAGCTGGGTTATTTTTAGGGATTTTGAAGATGATGGTTGCTTTTGCAGCAAATAGTTCAAGGAGATCCATTTTCACCAAATACTGTTATATTTACATCTAGTAGAGTTGTAACAGTTTTTTGTGTAGCATTTCTTATTTAGTTCACTTTATCCTTTCCATATACAGTTAGATATTTGTTAGAAACAAACTTAATACATGAATAACCAAAACTGATTACAAAACTGTCATTGTCTTGAGGTTCGTTGTTATCACTTTCATTTTCATCTTCTTAATTTTAGAATGCAGATGAAAATGAAAATGCGTCCTTCTACAATTAATTCAGAGTTTCTGACTAAAAAAAAATCTTTTGCTACTGGAAGACTAAAAATTTTAAGACTCAAAAAAAGAAAAATTAACATTTTTCAAATCAAAATAAATTTATTTAGGCTCACATAGTAGTTTAAATCTTAAGATTTATTTTTTACTTTTTTGTTTATTTTTTACACGTTAAAAGGATTACAATAATGTTTACCATGGTTACAGATAAATTTAGTCAGATTATTTTCACTTCTTAAACATGAAAACTCTTGGTTTTGTTCAGACATTTATTCTTTTAGACTTGTTAAATATAATAAGGTGAAAATTTTCATAAAAAGTAGAAGGCTAAGATGTATTACTGCTTTAAATTAATTGCTATTAGTTACTACTATTAACTATTAATTAGCTCCTAAAAACAAAAACAATTTCATTTTAAATACTAAAAATGCAATTCGCTTTAATCTAAAAAGTCCAGTAGTTTGCAAGGTTTTTGTCAAATCAATACCATTAATAATATTCATATCTTTAAGCTTTTAGTAAATAAAATGTGATAATGTTATTTAATTGCAATTTTATACTTTTTTTCTAAGATTTCAGAGCTTCAAAAATGTGCACATAGTAACTTATATGAATGAGCAAGTTACAGATAAATACTACTCTTTTTCTTTTTTTTTTTTTTACTGGCTTTTTTCAAATAAAACACCTTTGGATTGATGTGTACAAACTTTTCAAGAAACAAGTAACAGACCATTTAAACCAGAAATATAGTTTTAAAAAATCTATATATAGATCATTTTTATGACACAACTTTTGTATAAATAGCCTTAGCCCCCTGAATCCAAAATGTCTATCAAGAATTTTAAAATCTGGTTTTTAAAAATCACCTTTTTGAAATCACAAAATCTGCCATTTAGAAAGGGAAATTTCAAGTTTAGCCTGTCATTACGGAAAAATTTCAAAATATTATTTGTTCACCTGAAAGTGTTCTGAGTATTTTCTAGGTTGGAAATTTTGAAATCTGTTTTGCTTATTTTGTTGATATATAGCACCCAATAAATTTCATCAAAATCTGAAGTGGTCCATGTGGGGGTATTAGTTCACTTGGCATGGAATGACCATAGTACTATTTCTTGATATGAATTGCTTTTTTTACTTTTATTGTAGTAATTTAAAATTTTAAAAACATTTAACAGAAAATGCCACATTATCCAAATAAGAGAGAAACAGGATCATTACAAAATTTACAAAATATAATCCAAGAAAATGAGAAAATTGTTAACAAAGATAACTGGTGTTGGAACTGTAAAACAACACCATAGTGTATAAAGATTGCTTGGAAGATGATATGTCAAGAAATAATTGGTTTCCCTCATATTTGAATTGCCTGATATGCCAAATGCCATTTTCTCTTTTTTATATAAAAAAGAAATTGACCAATATTCTCTAGAGTAATGAGTCAAAATTAATGTTGATTTAATCTGATGACAAACATACATTCAATGTCTTGTCACTCAAAGATTTAATATCAACTTCTTGACTTTTTAACATGATGGAGGAAGTGTCATGGCTTGGGGTTACTTCAATTACAACATGATTGGTACATAACTGTAGGAAATAATTGACAAGCTAATGCTTCCAGCTAATGCCAAGTCTAAAAAATTGTTTAACTAAACTAATGTAATTTAACTCATTATTTGATGGTAAAATAGATGATAAAGAAATAATTATGGTAATATAATTACTATTTTTCTTAAGAATGCGTTTGATATTAAAAGCAAATAAAAATTTCAAAATTTCATAATACAATATAATACAATATATAATACCTCAATAATAAAATATATAATACAATATATAATACCTCAAAACTTCATGATACAATAAGTAGTTTTAATAATTTAGATTATTTTTCAATATATTACTTTTTACTATATTTAAAGTTAAATTTATTTAAATAAAAGAACATTTTAATCTGAAAAAATAGAAAAAATATGGACAGTATATAGGGAAAAAAAAAAAAATTTCTTTTTTTTGTTTGCTGTATTGTGATGATAATATATCATCACAATATAAATAATCGTTATGATAACAATAAAAATAGATAGCAAATAAAATAACAAACAGCTGTAAAAACTACCTACTATATAAATTGTGTTAATTTTTTATTGTTAATTTCATATTTACAATTCGAAAAGTGATTTAAAAAAAGATTCATCAAACTTTTGGTTCGTATATTTTTTAAATAAAAATTTTTACCTGTCCCAGGGGGAGTAACATAAGTATGTCGTGGATTAGATAGAACTATACCATCCTTAATAATTCCAATTCCAAGTTTATTTGCACTGCCTTCAAAACCAATAGCAATAACCATTTTAAAGTAATGCTAAGTGTGTAAAATATTATGAATTTACTAAATTTTAATACTAATGATATAAACATATTGATTACCACTCATGCTAATCACAGACTATATTTCTTTTCAATGGAGGATGGGAATATGATAACAATTAATCTAATTTCATCTGATTGAGAAATTAGAACAATTCCAATGGCAACCTCAAAGGAACGTCACAGGTTTATAATATATTTTTATATTTGGACAAATAATCTTGAAAATATGTTTTCTGTGTTAATGGTACAAGAAGATGATTGCACAAGTTTATACAGGAGAACATAAGAAACTGTGAGAAATTTAATGGTATTTCGAGATTGTGACACTGTTCAAAATAACAGACTATTGCTTATGACAAAAACATCTGCATATGATGGAAGATTCCTATCTGCATATGATGGAAGTAAATGCTACAAGAAGAATTTTACTACAGTTGCTTCAGTAATACTAAGTTTAAAACGCAAAATGGTTATATTGAAGTCAGATAAAATGTAATGTTTTGTAATAGTGAATAAAAAGATAATATTAAGACAAAAAAAAAACAAACTTTTAGTGCATAACTCTTTTGTTAAAATATTCATGTACGGAAATATACAAAACAAATTATAACCTGTTAATAAAAAAAAAACAGTGTTGTTAAACTGCAGTTACAAAAAACGTTTCAAAAATCGGAACTTGTTTCTTTTTTTTTTTTGTTCATTGTTTTTTTGGGAAAGATAACAGAGTTAGGCAAAAACAGCTTTCGCTGTGAACCAAAACGAATGAAATTCGGCGGTTCACTTGTACATAACTCAACCTACAACATTCTTGAATTGGAGGTATTTAATTTTATGTTGAAAATGTTTGCTTTATCAAAGTTCTCTAAGTTATAAGCAAACACTTTTGAAAGTTTAAATTCTTTTAGAAAATTCATTTATACTGATACCCCAAATTTTACAAGAATTTATCGATATACAATTTATAAGGATCCTCAAGGTTACATGGTGATTCTGGTAAGTAAAATTTCTAGCTTTGGTACCACACATTCGCATTTTTCGGCGATAACGAGGTGGTTTCACAAAAGTTCTCATGTTCATTTGCTGTGGGTTTTAAGCCACTGATCTCTATAATAACTAGGCACCGCCGATTCGGTTCGTAAAATCCGCAAAAAGCCAATCCGACTTATTTTGCGGATTAAAATAGTCAGTTCGTAAAAATTTTTCGGATTAATAATCCGAAAACTAATTTACGAACCACTAGCGAATTTTTTTTTTGCGGATTCACTTCGCTGTTCGGATTATCAATCCGAAAAATTTTTACAAATCAATTTAACTTTTATTCGTTTAGCGAATTATACGAATCGCGTTCCGTTCGCGTCACCATTAAATGGTGTGGTCCAAAAAAATTACGTTTTTATTATGTGCGCGTCCTATAAATAGTGGATTTCTTTTTTATTTTCAATCAGTTCTATTTGGAAATCTTAACATACAACAATTCGTTCAACAGATCAAGTCTACTATTCTTCACCTACATTTATTACGGTAAGCCATTATTATATTAATTTGATTTAAAAGTTAAGAATATTTCAAACTGAATTTTTGCGGTTTTTTTTTTTTTTTTTTTGTGGATCGAATTCCTTTGCGAATTATTTCGCTTTGCGGATTGCTTCAATTAGTGGATTGGTCCGATAAAATTTATATTGTAATATTTCTTCTACTTAAATATTAACAGAAATAAAAATAGAAATAGAGATAAAAACTAGTTTGAAAAATTGTTACGCTCATTTCAATAATTAAGGCAAATAATTAGTTCTTTTATTGAAAACTTTATGCATGCCTCTAAAATATCATTTATTGTTAAGACGAATATTAAGGAAAATTTTCAAATAACTTAATAAATAATTAGTTCTTTTTCGGAAACTGTTTGTATGCATCAAAAACTATCACGTTTTATTAAGGCAAATATTAAGGAAATATTGAGCCAAATATTTCAATAAAAAGTCAGTAAATCGAAAATGTGATTTGATCCGTGTTTTCGAATTTTTAATCCGAAAAGTAATCCTTATTAACAATCTGATCCGTTTTTGTGGATTTTAAATTCAATAAATAATCCGAAATATTCGTCCGATCCGATATGGCAAACTCAATCCGATTCGTTTCTTTTTTTTTTTTTCATTTCACTTTTTTTTTCTTTTCAGATGCCTAAGCTGTCTAATATTTGGGAATTCTTCAACAATGTGGAGGAAAACAAGGCAAAATGCAAGGCCTGTGGCAAAATATACTTAATCAATAAAAGCACCACAAGTCCTTTAAGGAACCATTTGAAAAGAGTCCACTTGAATTTATATAAACAATTAGAAAGGAAAGACAAGCAAAAATCAACAATACCAGACATTTTTGATGAGCTTGCCTCTGAAGACTCAGATTTTGAACAAACACAAGAAAGAGGAAAAAAGAGGAGATGTCCACAGACACAAAAAGATACACCAGTATCGCCACAGCCTGGACCAAGTGGAACTTGTGGCACTTCCAACACACAGACACTGCAAGGCAGAAAACAGGCTACCAAACCTGAATGGGAAGTTACTGACATCAATCAAATAAGAACTGTTGTTGACATTACTAAATGGGTGATTGAGGACACTCAACCATTTTCTATTGTAGAAACTGACGCATTCACCCGGATGATGAGAACTGCAACCAACGGTCAATTCAGAGCCATTACAGCAAAGAATATATCTACAAAATACATTCCTCTCCTTTTTAAATTCATCAAGGAACAAGTAAAAAACATTTTCAATTCAGACAAGTCAAATCTTGATGGAGTGGCCTTTACATCCGACGTGTGGACCACTGATCACACCAATTTGTCTTTCATGAGCCTTACACTCCACTATATAGATTCAAAGTTCCAATTAAAGCGCTTCTTGGTAGAAATGTCCTACTTCCCCGAACAACATACTGCCGACAATATTGCCAAGAAGCTCAATGAATCTATCAACAAACTGGAACTTGATTTTGAGTCAAAACCTGGATAACAGTCGACGGTGCAGCTAATGTCTAAGCAGGTGTTAGGAAATCAATTGGGGTTCAAAGTGCAATTTGGTGTGTCGACCACCGTCTAAATCTAGTTGTCAGTGGTGCTGTCGATGATAAAAGATGTCCAAAATGGTCAATTCTCAACCACAAAATAACAAAATTAGTAGGTCACTTCAACCAGTCCTCTCAAAAAGCTATGACTTTAGTTAATGCTGCCAAAGCCTTAAAAAACTCCAGAACAAAGTTAGTACAGAGATGCCCCACAAGATGGAACTCTGACCTCCATCAAATGGAGTCTGTGGTGGATCTTCTTCCGGCGATGCATTCTTTAAAGAATCCGAACCCTACTGTTTCTGGAGGTTGTAAGTTGACAGATCTTTTACCAACAGATGATGAAGTGGAATCTATTCAATCTGTCATCCGGCTTCTGAGAGGCTTTTCAGAATTCTCTGAGAAATGCAGCAGTGAAAAGAATGTTAGCATCTGTTCCGTTATTAATTGCCTATACAACATCAGAGGAAGATTAGCAAGGGAGATGATCAAGCCAAAAACCGAGGTGTCATCAGAGCTTGCTCACTACTTCAATGAAGATTTAAACAAAAGATTCGAAAAGGGAGTTGATGAATATTGAATTCTCTATAGCTCATTTTTTAGATCCTAACAGCAAGGGCATGTGCTTTGTGGATGAGGGGGAAAAATTTGAAGTAGTCAAAACTGCAGTAAAAAAAGCTATGGAAGAACTGTCAAAAAAAGAAATTTTGGCTAGCCAAAGCACTCCTTCCCCTTCAATGTTGGATGATGAAGATGACGACGACTTTGATTTCACTGAACAACTGAGGAAGAAAGTGTTTGGTGCAGGTTACATTAATCCTGGAGGTGAAACAAGCACCAAGAAAGCCATTTCTACTGAAATTGAGGGGTATTTGAATTCAAAACCAGTTCCAGCAAATACAAATGTACTGGAATTCTGGAAACAAAACCAGTATATTTACCCAATAATGTCAAGGCTGGCCAGAAAAAACCTCTGTATACCTGCTGCATCATCAACATCTGAAAGAGTTTTCTCAACAGCAGGGAATATATACAGCTCTAGAAGAACCAATCTTTCAATCTCAAAGGTTGAGATGTTGGTATATATGAAAGAAAACACTAAGCAACTCAGTAAAATTCAAGACATTGTGTGGCCAGGAAATGAATTTGGAAAATGATTAACTTTCAGTGTGATTTTGACTTTTTTTTATTTCTTAACAAGGAAATCATTTCGTTTCATTGTATATTTGAATATTATAAATAAATAAAAATGAATTTTAATTCGAAAGCTTTTTTTATTCTGAATCCGTATAAATCCGTAAAAATAATATCGGTTCGGATTCCAATTCGAAAAAAATTTTTCGAATTGCAATCCGATCCGAAAGTATCGAATCGGATTGCAATCCGAAAAAATAATCCGAAAAAATTTTAACGAATTATTTTCCGATAAATTATTTTCGGATCAAATCAATCCGTAAGTAGTTTGAACCGTTTAGCATAGATAATTCGGTGCACAATCCGCAAACCGATAAACAGTAACGAATCGGCGGTCTCTAATGGTGAGTATCAGAAAGTTATAAGATTGTTAGGTACTAAATCTTTAATACGAGATGATAAAAAGTTTAAAGAAAAATTTTATTCAGAGCACCAGATTGGTAAATCACCATTATCCAAACTTGAAATTCCGATGGTGACTGGATTTGTACTTGACTACATACATTTAGTTTGTCTAGGGGTTACAAAGAAACTTATAAAGAATTATATTAACAATATAAGTTCCTCTGTACACAGCCAAATTTCTTCGCAGTTGCTCGAAATAAGAAAATGCACACCAACAGGCTTTCAAAGTTGGCCTAGAAGTTTGGATGAATTTTCTGATTTTAAAGCAACTGAATTTCGCTTTTTTTATTATATGCAGGAATTGTAGTTATGAAAGGCAAAATATCGCATGATGAGTATAAACTATTATTGGCTTTATCAGTTGCAATGCACATTCTTTTATCTATCTTAATGGTTAAAGATAACTCAATGGTTTCTTACTGTAAGAATTTGTTAGAATGGTTTACAACAAAATCAATTGTATTTTTACCAATGTTTGCATCTTATAACGTGCACAGTATTATTCATTTAGCTGATGATGTAATAAATCATAAAGTATCATTGAATAAAATATCTGCATTCCCTTTCGAAAATTACCTTGAATTAAAAGAAAAATTCATAGTGGTACATATACACTTGCTCAAGTTGTTAAAAGGCTTGATGAACATAATAAAGTAATACATCTATTACCAACAAAAAGATCAGTGATCTTTAATACAAGTTTTAGAAATAGAGTTTATTATATCAGCATTTTGTAGTTGTTGAGAAAGTTGTAGAAAACAAATATTTTTGTAAATTATTTAAATTTTCGAAACTAACAAATTTTTTTGAAAGTCCTTTACCAGTTCAGTCATTCATATTTACCACTTAACAACTTTGTCAGATTGCAAGGAAATTGAATTAGAACAAAATGAATTGCTACACAAAGCCATCATGATGCCTTGTGATAAAGGAGACTATTTACTTATTCCTCTTCTCCATTGTGACCTTAATGACAATTTTACAAATCTATAATTTTGATTATTACTTTTACACATTTGGTCTTAATTATATTTAAAGTTAATTTTTTTTTTGTTCAACATCTTCGCTTCCAACAAGGCTGCAAACAGCCACAAATTCCAAAGAACTAATGTTTGAGAAAAAAACTAGGCAAATAAGAGTTTTTGGAGCACTTAGGAATAGTTACAGCAAAAAGGATGACGCTTAATTGAATGACGAGTAACACGAGAATGAATTTTAGTAGATGGCACAAGAGACGCTTGCTCTTTAGAGCAGTGCCCATTATAGTATTTGTAGAAAAGAGAAAAAAAAGCAACGTTTCAACGGTGTGATAAAGCTATGCTTGCAATGCATTTTTGCACCTTGTCTAAAAGAGAAAGGGCATCATTGGAAGATTTCCCATATATGGCAACAGTATTCCGTACAAGGACCGATTTGAGATTTATAGAGATAAAGAATAGAATCCAGAGTAAGAAAGTGTCGAGCACAATAAAGAGACGCAACCTTAGCAGATTATAGTTTTGCAATTGCATTTGATATATGGTTTCCAAATTAATTTTATAATGATTTTACTCTTACATTTTTATACAATGTAGCATAACAAAATGAATGAAATTTTTTAATTTTATGATAACTGTTGTTTAAAATGATTTTCTCATTATATATATATATATATATACACACACATATATATATAAACAGCTATTCACAAAAGTTTAAACGATTGCAGAGTTTTTATCGAGTATGTTTGGTTTTTGTTTAATAAAGAAAAACTGTAAAATGATATCGACTTAATTTTTTTTATTTAGTAAAGAAAAAGTAATTAGCTTTAAAATGAATATGAACATGTTATAAAAGTTTTAATATTTAGTTCGAAAAAAGCTATTACAAAAAATCTTATAGGAAAAATAAAAAGCACAAAAATTTAAACAAATTGCAACATTCGAACAAAAAATGAAAAAAAAAAGCGAAATTAATATTTGAAGTGTCCTCCTTTGATTTTATAGCGAAGATAAACTCGTTCATGCATTGATTCAACTAATTTCATGCACATCACGCGAGGTACCTTCAGCCAGTACTCATTCAAAAGTTGTTTTAAATGCTGAGTTGATTGAATTTCATGGTATGTCAGTTGATTGTCGATCCAAGACCAAATATTTTCGATTGAGTTGAGATCTGGTGATCTAAGGCACCAGGGCATCACATTGAACTTTTTTTTCAAAAAATATTCTTTGAGTGTGCTGTATGAGCTGAAGCCCCGTCTTGTTGAAAGATGAATTGTTGCTTCTGCCATACAAGTGTCTGATTGATGGAACTAAACACGTTTCCAATGTGTTCTTGTAGGTGTATTGATTAGTTCGGCCTTCATACAGCTCACAGAAGCCTATACCTTTGTGAGAAAAACATCCCCAGATGCCAACCGAACCTCCACCGCCTTGTCGACGATGTTGCAAAAACCTGTCTGAATATTTCTCAGTTGCAAATCTTTTGACATAGATTCTTCCCTTGCGGTTTACAACTTGAAAGTTAGCTTCATCACTTCAAATAACTTTTGCCCACTGTTCTACAGACCAGTCCAGCCTTTCTTTGGACCACACTCGTCGTTTACGTTTAGCTGAGTCTGGGGTTTTCTCTGCTCATTCTGAATATACCATTTTTGTCACGGTTGCTGAGTTTGGATGGTCTCCCAGTACGCGGCATGTCGGAGACTTCCTTGGTAAATTCCCAGGTTTTGATGGTTTTTCTAACGCAATATTCAGAAATGTTAAGTATTTTGCCTATTTGAACGTTTGTGTGATTTTTTGTCCGCGCCATACTAATAATTTGCCATTTGATGTCACTAGAAACTGATTTTCGACCCATTTGCACGCAATTGAAATTAATTTGAAATTCACAATATTTTAAGTTGGTTTTTAATGAATTAAAAGCTGCCTGATGATGTTGTGATGAGTTTTTTGATTGAAAAACTACTCAATTATTTGCTAATTGATAGAGACCGCCGATTCGTTACTGTTTATCGGTTTGCGGATTGTGCACCGAATTATCTATGCTAAACGGTTCAAACTACTTACGGATTGATTTGATCCGAAAATAATTTATCGGAAAATAATTCGTTAAAATTTTTTCGGATTATTTTTTCGGATTGCAATCCGATTCGATACTTTCGGATCGGATTGCAATTCGAAAAATTTTTTTCGAATTGGAATCCGAACCGATATTATTTTTACGGATTTATACGGATTCAGAATAAAAAAAGCTTTCGAATTAAAATTCATTTTTATTTATTTATAATATTCAAATATACAATGAAACGAAATGATTTCCTTGTTAAGAAATAAAAAAAAGTCAAAATCACACTGAAAGTTAATCATTTTCCAAATTCATTTCCTGGCCACACAATGTCTTGAATTTTACTGAGTTGCTTAGTGTTTTCTTTCATATATACCAACATCTCAACCTTTGAGATTGAAAGATTGGTTCTTCTAGAGCTGTATATATTCCCTGCTGTTGAGAAAACTCTTTCAGATGTTGATGATGCAGCAGGTATACAGAGGTTTTTTCTGGCCAGCCTTGACATTATTGGGTAAATATACTGGTTTTGTTTCCAGAATTCCAGTACATTTGTATTTGCTGGAACTGGTTTTGAATTCAAATACCCCTCAATTTCAGTAGAAATGGCTTTCTTGGTGCTTGTTTCACCTCCAGGATTAATGTAACCTGCACCAAACACTTTCTTCCTCAGTTGTTCAGTGAAATCAAAGTCGTCGTCATCTTCATCATCCAACATTGAAGGGGAAGGAGTGCTTTGGCTAGCCAAAATTTCTTTTTTTGACAGTTCTTCCATAGCTTTTTTTACTGCAGTTTTGACTACTTCAAATTTTTCCCCCTCATCCACAAAGCACATGCCCTTGCTGTTAGGATCTAAAAAATGAGCTATAGAGAATTCAATATTCATCAACTCCCTTTTCGAATCTTTTGTTTAAATCTTCATTGAAGTAGTGAGCAAGCTCTGATGACACCTCGGTTTTTGGCTTGATCATCTCCCTTGCTAATCTTCCTCTGATGTTGTATAGGCAATTAATAACGGAACAGATGCTAACATTCTTTTCACTGCTGCATTTCTCAGAGAATTCTGAAAAGCCTCTCAGAAGCCGGATGACAGATTGAATAGATTCCACTTCATCATCTGTTGGTAAAAGATCTGTCAACTTACAACCTCCAGAAACAGTAGGGTTCGGATTCTTTAAAGAATGCATCGCCGGAAGAAGATCCACCACAGACTCCATTTGATGGAGGTCAGAGTTCCATCTTGTGGGGCATCTCTGTACTAACTTTGTTCTGGAGTTTTTTAAGGCTTTGGCAGCATTAACTAAAGTCATAGCTTTTTGAGAGGACTGGTTGAAGTGACCTACTAATTTTGTTATTTTGTGGTTGAGAATTGACCATTTTGGACATCTTTTATCATCGACAGCACCACTGACAACTAGATTTAGACGGTGGTCGACACACCAAATTGCACTTTGAACCCCAATTGATTTCCTAACACCTGCTTAGACATTAGCTGCACCGTCGACTGTTATCCAGGTTTTGACTCAAAATCAAGTTCCAGTTTGTTGATAGATTCATTGAGCTTCTTGGCAATATTGTCGGCAGTATGTTGTTCGGGGAAGTAGGACATTTCTACCAAGAAGCGCTTTAATTGGAACTTTGAATCTATATAGTGGAGTGTAAGGCTCATGAAAGACAAATTGGTGTGATCAGTGGTCCACACGTCGGATGTAAAGGCCACTCCATCAAGATTTGACTTGTCTGAATTGAAAATGTTTTTTACTTGTTCCTTGATGAATTTAAAAAGGAGAGGAATGTATTTTGTAGATATATTCTTTGCTGTAATGGCTCTGAATTGACCGTTGGTTGCAGTTCTCATCATCCGGGTGAATGCGTCAGTTTCTACAATAGAAAATGGTTGAGTGTCCTCAATCACCCATTTAGTAATGTCAACAACAGTTCTTATTTGATTGATGTCAGTAACTTCCCATTCAGGTTTGGTAGCCTGTTTTCTGCCTTGCAGTGTCTGTGTGTTGGAAGTGCCACAAGTTCCACTTGGTCCAGGCTGTGGCGATACTGGTGTATCTTTTTGTGTCTGTGGACATCTCCTCTTTTTTCCTCTTTCTTGTGTTTGTTCAAAATCTGAGTCTTCAGAGGCAAGCTCATCAAAAATGTCTGGTATTGTTGATTTTTGCTTGTCTTTCCTTTCTAATTGTTTATATAAATTCAAGTGGACTCTTTTCAAATGGTTCCTTAAAGGACTTGTGGTGCTTTTATTGATTAAGTATATTTTGCCACAGGCCTTGCATTTTGCCTTGTTTTCCTCCACATTGTTGAAGAATTCCCAAATATTAGACAGCTTAGGCATCTGAAAAGAAAAAAAAAGTGAAATGAAAAAAAAAAAAAGAAACGAATCGGATTGAGTTTGCCATATCGGATCGGACGAATATTTCGGATTATTTATTGAATTTAAAATCCACAAAAACGGATCAGATTGTTAATAAGGATTACTTTTCGGATTAAAAATTCGAAAACACGGATCAAATCACATTTTCGATTTACTGACTTTTTATTGAAATATTTGGCTCAATATTTCCTTAATATTTGCCTTAATAAAACGTGATAGTTTTTGATGCATACAAACAGTTTCCGAAAAAGAACTAATTATTTATTAAGTTATTTGAAAATTTTCCTTAATATTCGTCTTAACAATAAATGATATTTTAGAGGCATGCATAAAGTTTTCAATAAAAGAACTAATTATTTGCCTTAATTATTGAAATGAGCGTAACAATTTTTCAAACTAGTTTTTATCTCTATTTCTATTTTTATTTCTGTTAATATTTAAGTAGAAGAAATATTACAATATAAATTTTATCGGACCAATCCACTAATTGAAGCAATCCGCAAAGCGAAATAATTCGCAAAGGAATTCGATCCACAAAAAAAAAAAAAAAAAAAACCGCAAAAATTCAGTTTGAAATATTCTTAACTTTTAAATCAAATTAATATAATAATGGCTTACCGTAATAAATGTAGGTGAAGAATAGTAGACTTGATCTGTTGAACGAATTGTTGTATGTTAAGATTTCCAAATAGAACTGATTGAAAATAAAAAAGAAATCCACTATTTATAGGACGCGCACATAATAAAAACGTAATTTTTTTGGACCACACCATTTAATGGTGACGCGAACGGAACGCGATTCGTATAATTCGCTAAACGAATAAAAGTTAAATTGATTTGTAAAAATTTTTCGGATTGATAATCCGAACAGCGAAGTGAATCCGCAAAAAAAAAATTCGCTAGTGGTTCGTAAATTAGTTTTCGGATTATTAATCCGAAAAATTTTTACGAACTGACTATTTTAATCCGCAAAATAAGTCGGATTGGCTTTTTGCGGATTTTACGAACCGAATCGGCGGTGCCTACTAATTGATTGATAAATTCGCTGCGAAATTTTTTTCGCAGCGGATTTATCAATTAATTAGCAAATAATTGATCCTAAATAAAATCGTTTAAATTTTTGTGAAACCTCTTAATTTGTATCACCTACCTTTTAATGAAATTTCTGAGTAAACGATAATGATTTAAAACCTACTTTTTTTTATTCTATTAACAAATAACCTATTTACCAAATTGGAAAAATAATTATTTTGATATCTATTTCCGTTAGATTTTTATTCAAGAAAAACCGAAGATTAGATTTGAAAATTCTGCAATCGTTTAAACTTTCGTGAATAGCTGTATATATATATATATATATATATATATATATATATATATATATATATATATATATATATATATATATATATATATATATATATATATATATATATAACAAGAATAATGAAAGAAAAAATAGCTGCCCCTGCCAAACCTTCAGTCGTTGTAGTATCACTCCAATTCAGGTCAGGCTATTTGATTGTCAATAGATATACTGAACTCCCCGCATCTTCTATGTATATAATTATAAAAAATATATATATAGTTTATAATTTACTTATCACCTCATAATTTTACTTTTAGTTTTGTTTTACTTTTCTTTTAATGAAAATGTTTAATTATATTATTCACTCTAATTTTTTTATCGATACCTGTTTAACACTGTCCCTAACTATGTATATATAAGTAGGTGTTAATAATAGTAATTTATTTTTATTATTGTAATTACTTTTTTATTATTGTTCTAGCTGTTAATTATTTATTACTTAATTATTTATATTAGCTTTTAATTTTAAATTAAACAAAAAATGGATAAGTTTGTTAAAGTGAAATGGCTCGAACCTCCCCATTCCATTGAATATGGAACAATTCCTTCAAATTGGATAGAAGAAAAAAATGATAGCTTTTGGGTGTGCTGGCCTCCAGTTCCTAATGTGAAGCCATTAATTTTAAAAAGGCAACTGCCAAAAAAAGACTGGTTCAGGTTTATTTTGTTAAAGAAATATGGAAGTGGAAGTAAGTTTAAGTCATATATAACTTTTATGAAACAATTATTTATATTTTATAGTATTGGCATTTTCATATTTTATTTTTTTTATTTTAGGCAGCTTTTCTGAATGTGAGCTTGTCCCCTCAGCCATTGATATGAACAAAGATACAGATGATGATAATCTTTCCAAGCGAAAATCTTGAATGGTTTTATCATATTTTATGAGTGATTCTGATGATTTGGGTTGTTTGAGCTAATTTACTTTATTTTGTTTGGTATTATACTAAAAAATTTTTTGACGCATCAGCAAAATTTGTGAACAAGTGTATTGTTTATTATAGATAATGATGTTGCTTCCAATCAACCAAAAAGGCCTAAATTAGTTTGCAGCAGTGATGAAGAGCAAGAGGCCATAATCGAAAAGTTTCCGTTACTTCCACCATCACTACAAAAATGTTCTTTATTTTCTTTATATTTAAAAATTTATATTTACAAAATTTTGTTGTTGTTGTGTTTTCAATGCTGTTGTATACATTTTTCTTCTTTGAGACTAATTTTTTAGACTTTGGTATAACAAATAATACTCCTTAAAACACTGAACTTAAATTTAGTAAGATCAATGAGTATTATTTGTTATGCTAACAAAGATTTTTGTAGGACTTTACAGTATACATCTAAAGTATATCAGATATGTTTTAAGAAGTTTATTTTTGCAGGTATTTTAAAGTGCAGTTTTCTATAATTAAATTTAAATTATTTTTTTTTAAGTGCCTTCAAATCTGAGTTTGATTACTAAAAGGAAGCAAAGAATCAATTTGGAGATTGATTCAGAATCTCAAACTAAAGTACCATCTTCTCAATCTTATCTCCTGCAGCATAACACAAGCAATAGTACCGTTTTTATTCTTTATATATGTTGGGTATTAAATTCTTATAAAATTTGTGTATATGAATAAACAAAGTTTTTCTTTGCAGGTTGCAGCAGTAAATCTTTGGATGACATAGATAGTACACCCACTGTATCACAAGATGGTATAGTTAAACATTAAATTTAAATTTTTAAGCTTTCATACAAAACAATTAATTAAACTATTAGCTAGATTTCTAGTTATTTAATTAGGCATTTTCTTGGTACAAGCATTTTGACACTGAATTTTTCATAATGCTCTGGAACATTTTTATTTTATATATAATATAATATCTATTATATTATATATAAAATAATATTATATTATATATAAAATAAAAATGTCTCAACCAGAGCATTATGAAAGATCCAGTCAAAAATGTTTGTACCAAGAAAGTTCCTATTTAAATACCTAGAAATCTAGTTATTAGTATATATATATATATATATATATATATATATATATATATATATATATATATATATATATATATATATATATATATATATATATATATATATATATATATATCATGGCCATCTATAATAACAGGCCTTGACATCGCGCAAGAGGCCGCAAAAACTGAAGGCCGATTAAAAATTTTGTTACTTAAATCGATACACGTTTTATAAAGGCAAATTAATGTTAGAGTGGTTGTTTTCTCATATAAATTTCTAACAAAAATAAAATTATTAGAGAAAAAATAACAGCAGTTCAAAAATCGATATATTTTACGGTATTTCGCGTTGCCAGAATAATAACAATGTTATAATTAACACGATTTGAAGACTAAAAACATAAACAAAAATAAAACCCGTTGGTAATTATTTTCTTTAAATACAATTCTGTAATTAACAAAAAGTATGGATAACTAAAAACTTAAATATAACGATGAAAATGATCAACAAAAAATCCATCCAACAAAAACAATCTTTTTATGTGTGTTGTGTGTGTGTGTGTGTGTGTGTGTGTGTGTGTGTGTGTGTGTGTGTGTGTGTGTGTGTGTGTATATACATATATAAGCTTTAAAAAAAAAGAAGATAAAAAGTGTAACAAAAAAATTTTAAAAATTTAAAACTAAAAATTCACAAAAATTACGATAACTTCAGTATTTTCATCCTTGACTCTCTGTTACTACTAGGAGTGGTGATAAGTGCATGATTCTTTAGCAAAATATTGGAATATACTCTGCATTGCTTTTTTGTTATTTTAAGTCCATACTTAGCTGCTATAAACTGAAACTGAGTAATACAAAAAGTCCTGCAAAAAGGCCCAGTGGCACCTTGAAAAAATAGAAAGCAAAATAATGACCATTGGACAAGAGTATCAGTAGGGATTTGAAGTCCACCCCTGTTTAGACTATTCAGATAATTTCCATATTTGTAATAATAATTTGTTGTATCATCATAAATTTTTATTTCACTTTTTTGCACATAGCCAGCCATGTAAACTATAGCTATTAATGTTGACTGATTAACTGAGCTTTCAAGATTATGCAAATTATCCAGCAATTCTTTTTCATCAGTAGAAGTATCTCTGCAACATATGTCACAAGTATGACCATCAATGCCATCTACAACAATATCTAGTTTTAAAGACAATTTGGTATGTTGAATATGTATTTTTTCAATTACAGATTTAGCATTTACAAAATAGGTCCCTCCTGATCCCTGTCGAAGCTTAGAAAAAGCTTTTTCAATTGGATCTGTTGAAAACCAACCTAACAAAACATATTTGGCTCCATTACTTAACAACGTTTTCACTAAATCAATTAAGCCATAGCATGTATGTGCAATTGCTATACTGGTATCTTGTGAAAGCTGTTTGACTCGTTTACCAGAAGGCTTCATAAAATTTGACAGTTCAGCAGTTTCATGTAGTATTTGTAACTGTGGATCATCAACTGAGTGGATTTCACCACACAATTCATTTCTAAAGCGAATGCTAGCACCAGGTACTTTGACATTGACAACACTCCAAAAAGAAATAACTTTTTCTATAAATATGGCAGTACTTTCAAAAGCTTTATTTTCAATGTCTGGGTGTGTTCTAAAAGCAGCAACTGTTTCTTCACAAAAAACACACAAACACAACTTTACAGACTGTCTCTCTATTGGTTTTGGATAAACTGATTTAGCTGTAAGTCTAGAAAGTTTAAAAAGACTATTGCACTCAGCTTTATATAACATTTCTAAATCACTCCACTTAGCCAAGAAAAGTGCTCCATTATGCAAAAATTGAAGCTGACCAGTCTTTTCTGTTAACCAATTGTTTCGTATAGATTTTAAAAGATGCACATAATCATATAATAAAAATGTACCTGATGTTGATAACCATGTTTTACTTTCAACTGTTTTAAATGTTTTAAAAAATCGCTGATTTATTCGGTTACCATCAGTTATTATTGCTAATGCCCTACCATTATCAATATTATTTATTGTATCAACAATTGGTTGACATTGTGCAAATTGAAATTCAGCTGAAAGAGTTGCAACAGGTTGAGCTCTACATATAAATTCTGGACCTCCAAAAAGACATTTTATCATAAATGATAAAATTGTTGTAGCCAACTTTTCAGGGTGATTTACTGCATGACCAAACAAAGTACCTCTTTGATAAAGAAGTGAAGCTTTAACATATACTTCATCAATTAAAAGAATACAAGTTCTTTTCATTGGATCTGTATTCATAAGAATACTGTTTATGAAGTTTAAGTCATCCATTGAGCTAATTTTTGAGGTCAGCCGTGTTAGAGTTCGAATACTTGGCAACTTGTAGTCAATGCACAAACGGTCATACAAACTTCGTCGCATTGCAAAATATTCATATGCCCTACATATAATATCTGGGGTATATAAAATTTCACCTACATTAACCTTTCTCATGGCACTAAGGTGCTCAAATAGAACATTAGACTGGTGAGAACTTTCTTTAGACTTTAAAAATCTAATTGCTTCAAATAAAGCAGATTTTGTTTTTATTAATGTTAACCTGTTTGTAGTTAAAGATGAAATATTACAAGTGGTGCCATTGTGATAAGCAACAAACGAAAAATCATCAAAAATTTCCATAAGAAATAAAGGAACACCAAGTTTGAAAATTTTTGACTGTATGTGTAAACTTTTTTCATTGAGCTGAAAAACAATACAATCATTGCTATTAATGAACATAGATTGAATATCATCAAATACAAGTGTATCATCTTTTAGAAAGACATTTAACTCATCTGGTAAAACATTTCGAAATCCGCTTGCTGCCATGGTTTTTCGTGCTTTGTTTGGTGGTGTTGGTAAACAACTTGATGGTATTTTTTTAAAGATAGATGGTGAGTTTAACGGTCGTTGTTTTCCATATTTAGTTACAAAAGGTGCATCATCTGGCCAATGCAGTCGACATACTGCTGTGTAGTCAGTGACAATAAAATTTGCTCTTGGGATTGCATCACTCCATCTTTTCCTTTCCTCTGGATCCTTTGGAAACTTATAAATCGAGATTTTCGTTTCAGTTGAGTGATAGTTCGACTTGCAGAGCGGTACACAACATTTTAAAGGCATTTTTTAAACTGGTAAAATAACTTATTAATTCGACAATATTAATACAACCTTATAAACTGTTTGTTATTACAGTTTACAGTTAGCTGTTACGTCCTAAAGTTGCTTTATATAACTTATTAACCAATAGAATTTCATAAATTACAAAAAAAAGGCGCAATGCAGACTTCGCTTAAAGTAAAAAATCAAAATGTAAAAGGAGTATTATAAATCGGCCTTCAGTCAAACAACTTTTTTGCGTGATGTCAAGGCCTGTTATTATAGAAGGCCATGATATATATATATATATATATATATATATATATATATATATATATATATATATATATATATATATATATATATATATATATATATATATATAAAGAAATAACTCATTCATTTGTTTACTGTTTTATACTGAACTTTATTAATTTATTACAAAAAGAATTTTTAAGAGTAATTTGAGAAAATAAAGCTCAACACTTGCTTTGAATATATGCTTCAGTATTAGGCTAAAAATTTATTTATTGTTGTGTTGTTAAAACTACTTTTTAAATCCTCTTATTTTTGCTTACTCTTATTATTCATATTTAATAAAATATTTATTTACTTGAAAAAAATATTTATTTATTTAAAATATTTATTTATTTAAAAAATTTATTTACTTGAAAGATATCTATTAGTAGACTTTAATAACGTATCTTTTTGTAACTTAAAATTTCTTTATTTTTAGTTTTCCAGAAAAATGTGATGAAAATTTTGAAAAATATAAAAAAAGATTTATCTGATATTAAGCAAACCCAAAAAGATCTTATAGAAAAGTTTTCAGTTCTGCAGCATACAGAGGTAGATAATGTAAACACGTTTGTCTTAATTACTATTGACAATGTTGAGGATTTGGGGAAGTTAGAAAGTAAATTTGAAGACAAAAATATATATTTGCAGCTGGTATGTTCACCAGTATATTTTTTATTATTTATAACACATAATTTATAACACTGTATTAGTCAGTTAAAAATCTAGTTCAAGCTAAAAACATTTTTTCAAATTTCAAATACATACAATGTTAATTAGTAATATTGTATTGTATTGCTGTTAGTTTGTTACAGGTAGGCAATGTTCACTGTTTTTTTTTTTGCAGCAGTATTTAACCAAATAGCGAAAAGTAAACTGCAATAGATGCAGGAATTCACAGTAGAAGTGTGGAATGAGTTTAAACTTATTCTAAAAATCAAAATCTTAAATAAAAATTCATGAAAATCCAATAAAAAGTATTATTGTAAATGTCTTTTACATCTCAAGACATCTATGTCTTATATCCGTAGCAATTAGATATAGTGTTTTCAAGATTTTTGCTTGCTACTCTGATGCTTTAAATATTCTGACAGAGGAGGATGCATACCCCCATCCCCCGAGATTTTTTACTGGTTACTTAATTTATCATGCTATTATATATAGTAAATTATTATTACAGGTGGCAGTTTTAGCTCGTGCTTGTGGCATCCACCCTAAAAAAAGTATCTATGAGGCAATGAACAAACTTTTAACTAAAGATGTTGCTTCGAAATATAACGGGTACTGCCAAGAAGTGTAATTTTTGCATGGAATTCAAAAATATTTATTCAGCCATTATAGGTATAAATACAAAAGAACAAGTTTACACATCATATTTTATTAAATGTGACTAAGTCACATTTCAAATATACAAAGGTATTTCAATTTTATGTTTTAAAGTTCTGTATCTTTTTTTATTTAGAGGCAGTTAGTAGTCAGCATGCTGACACCAAAGATATTCAACTCCACAGTTTTATTGGAGAGTGGTTTCGACAAGCTGGTGTCTTGAATATTCGAACTGAGAAGAAAAAAATTGAAAATCTGAATAAAACTTTATAAAAAAAAAAGTTGGTTTTTCTTTTACTAATAAAAATATTTTTTTAACTGCTGTTAAGTAACTTTATAAATTAACAATATCTTCTAACTTTTGTTATTTACATTATTTCAATTTAAAAAACTGATTTATGTCTTCTATTATTTTTGTTTATTTGTTTATGATGTATCATCATACTCTAATAAAAAAATATTGTTAAAATATTTCTTTCAAAATTTTATCAATGTTCAATTTTCTTTTTTTTAGATGCAGTCAGGTGTCAGCATGAAAATGTAAAAGATTATGGAAGCTAAATAAGCAATTTTAAAGGAGATTGTCACAATAAAACGTTATGAAAATAATTTAATTATAGTTTATTTTTCATTTTTATGTATTTGATCCTATTTTTTGTAAAGCGTCACTCGTTTGTATTTCTTTATTACATATTTCTTTTGTATTATATGTTTGTATTATTTCAGAAATAAAATTTCAGAAGTCTAACTGTTGTTTTATTAAAAAACAAATTAAGGATTTTGAATGATTATTTTCAATATGTTAATTATTACAATCCCTGCAAACACTTAAAATTGGCGTTCAAATAGTTATTTATCAATATTACTTAAATATATCATAAATGATATATAAACACCTTATCACTATTAACAATAGAGTGCGCCAAGTTCCCGTATTTACGGGAACTACGGGAGCGGGATCCTGTTCCTGCTTTTGGTATTTAAAATACGGGAACGGGATCCTGTTCCCGTAATAAATAAAATACGGGAACAGGAAATTCCCGTTCCTGTTCCCGTACGTCATTCGATGTTACGGGGTTTTCCCGTAATTATTATATTATAATATATAATATATATATATTTATATATTATGATATAATATATATATATTATATATATATTATATATATATATAATATATATATTTATATATTATATATATACATATTTATATATTATAATATATATATTTATATATTATAATATAATATAAGAAATACGGGAAAAGCCGTATTTTTACAAGTTTCCCGCATTTTACCAAGTTTCCCGCTTTTTTACGGGATTCCCGCTATTTTATGATTTGCGCGCATATATTCCCGTTTATTTTAAGATTTTAAGATTTGTTATAAATTTGGTACTAATACTAGGAACAAACTACTATAACTATAAGGTAAATATATATAAATATTATAATAATTTAAAATTATAATTAGGTTTAAGACCTAATTATAATTTTTTTAAGTAGTTTACTGTCTTCGTTTCTTTGCTAACTTTCTTCTTTTCTTTGCTAACTTTCTTCTTTTCCTTACTAACTTTCTTCTTTTCTTTACTAACTTTCTTCTTTTCTTTACTAACTTTCTTCGTTTCTTTACTAACTTTCTTCTTTTCTTTACTAATTTCTTCGTTTCTTTACTAATTTCTTCTTTTCTTTACTAACTTTCTTCTTTTCTTTACTAACTTCTTCTTTTCTTTACTAACTTTCGTCTTTTCTTTACTAACTTCTTCTTTTCTTTACTAACTTTCTTCGTTTCTTTACTAACTTTCGTCTTTTCTTTACTAACTTCTTCTTTTCTTTACTAACTTTCTTCGTTTCTTTACTAACTTTCTTCTTTTCTTTACTAACTTTCTTCGTTTCTTTACTAATTTCTTCTTTTCTTTACTAATTTCTTCTTTTCTTTACTAACTTCTTCTTTTCTTTACTAACTTCTTCTTTTCTTTACTAACTTTCGTCTTTTCTTTACTAACTTTCTTCTTTTCTTTACTAACTTTCTTCTTTTCTTTACTAACTTTCTTCGTTTCTTTACTAATTTTTTCTTTTCTTTACTAACTTCTTCTTTTCTTTACTAACTTTCGTCTTTTCTTTACTAATTTCTTCTTTTCTTTACTAATTTCTTCTTTTCTTTACTAACTTCTTCTTTTCTTTACTAACTTTCTTCTTTTCTTTACTAACTTCTTCTTTTCTTTACTAACTTTTGTCTTTTCTTTACTAACTTTCTTCTTTTCTTTATTAACTTTTTTCTTTTCTTTACTAACTTCTTCTTTTCTTTGCTAACTTGCGTCTTTTCTTTACTAACTTTCTTCATATCTTTGGTATCTTTCTTGTTAATTACCTTATTTTCCTTTGAATATAAGTTATTAGTTAGAATTAACCTTTTTTCCTTTTTTTTTTTTTAGGTACATAGCTTTTATTAAAACTCCCCTGTGTGTCTTCTATGTTGTAAAAATCTTCTCTGTTGTTAAGTTAATAAATTTAAAAAATAAAAAAAAAAAATAAAAAAGAATCCAAAAAAAAACAAACACCTAAACTAAAATAAACCACAAAAAAAACAAACAAATTATATAACCAGGAAAAAAAAAGAAAAAAAAAAAGCAGGAAAAAAAACCAGGAAATATTAGACGTTCCAGGTGAAAAACGGGAACAGGAACGGGATTTTCCCGTTCCCGCTTTTTAAAATACGGGAACGGGAATTCCCGTTCCCGTTTTTTTCCAAGTCTGGGAAATGAATCCCGTTCCCGGAAATTCCCGCTTTCGTTTCCCGGAAAACGGGAATTGTCACAGCCTAATTAACAATATCTAAACTAAATCACGAGTGCATCGGTATTAAATCAACGGTTATCATCTTTACCTATTTACAAGTGATAACCACTCAATTACGGTAATACAAAGTTTACAAAATCACCATTAAATAAGTACTTAATCACCGCTTACGGTTAGTATTGAATTACTACTAAATCAATAGTGTATCGGTGTTAAATCAGTGGTGATAATCACTACTTATTCACTAATAACAAATCACCACTCAATCACTAGTGATAAAAAGTTTACAAAATCAACGTTTAGTAAGTACTTCATCACCACTTACGATAAGTATTGAATCACTACTAAATCATCAGTGATGCGCGCATAGGGCTATTAACATTTTATGCACCTGTTAGTCATTAATTACCCTCTGCAGTAATGCTAGAAGGTATTATAACATAACTGCAAGGTAATCAGA